>NC_140968.1:14316773-14379273 GCF_056783735.1 Eptatretus burgeri
TTTGGTATAGTCATATCGGTACTGCTATAGAGATGAAGATCTGACTAAAAAGGCCAAAATGATTGCACGTAATGCCAAACTCTAAAGATCACAATGAAAATAACTCATGTCATTCTTTTGGAACCCTTTGAGAATGAAACAAAGACAGTGTATACATGGTTCAGACCATCGATTTGAGAGATTTCACTTTTCTCTGCATCGTCCAGGTTACACAAGGATACACGAAGAACTTTGGTGCAGGAAGACGCAATTCGGCCCATCGTGCCTGCGTGCCACACCAACCCCAGTGTTGTGATCCATTCACACACAAGCCAATATCCCAACACCCCTCTATCTCCAATGCATCCAGGTACCTAACGAATTGCCATTTAAACTTATTTACTGCCTCCACTACCTACACTGCTGTCCAGCGCAGGCAAGATCCTTGCCAGACTCCTGCTCAACAGACTGATACCAGCTATTGCTGAAGACTATCTCCCAGAGAGCCAGTGTGGTTTCAGAGCCAACAGGAGCACTACAGATATGGTGTTTGTCCTCAGACAGCTCCAGGAGAAATGCAAAGAGCAGAACAAGGGACTGTATGTAACGTTTGCCGACCTCACTAAGGCGTTCGACACGGTGAGCAGAAGCGGACTGTGGCTAATCATGGAAAGACTTGGCTGTCCCCCAAAGTTCCTGAACATGGTTATCCAGTTCCATGAAGACCAGCATGGTCGGGTCAGATACAGCAACGACCTCTTGGAGCCTTTCCCTATCATCAACGGCGTCAAGCAGGGCTGTGTCCTTGCACCTACCCTTTTCTCCATCTTCTTCAGCACGATGCTCCAGCAGGCCACAGAAGATCTTGATTATGAAGACGGCGTCTACATCCGATATAGCACTGAGGGCAGCTTGTTCAGCCTGAGGCGACTTCAGGCCCACACAAAGACCATGGAGCAACTGATCCGAGTGCTTTTGTTTGCCGATGATGCTGCCCTTGTTGCTCACACTGAGACAGCCCTGCAGCGCTTAACATCCTGCTTCGCAGAGGCTGCGCAGCTCTTCAAACTTGAAGTCAGCCTGAAGAAGACTGAAGTCTTGCACCAACCCTCACTCCAGGAAGAGTACCACCCTCCTCACATCTCCATTGGCCAGTCAGAGCTGAAGACAGTCCACCAGTTCTGCTACCTGGGGTGCACCGTATCTTCAGATGCCAAGATCGACAAGGAAATCGACAACAGACTGGTGAAAGCAAGCAGTGCATTTGGAAGACTCTACAAGCGAGTGTGGAACAATCGGCATCTGAAGAAGGGCACAAAGATCAGCATGTACCATGCAGCCGTACTGACCACACTCCTGTATGGTGCCGAGTCATGGGTTACCTACCGTCGCCACCTCCGACTCCTCGAGCGTTTCCACGAGCACTGTCTTTGCTCCATCCTCAACATTCACTGGAGTGACTTCGTCACCAACATTGAAGTACTTGAAGGAGCGGAAGTCAACAGCATAGAGGCCATGATGCTGAAGACTCAGCTACGCTGGGCAGGGCACGTTTCCAGAATGGAGGATCTCCACCTGCCCAAGATTGTGCTGTATGGAGAGCTATCCTCTGGCCACCGTGACGTAGGCGCTCCAAAGAAATGCTACAAAGACTCCCTGAAGAAGTCCCTCAGCGTCTGCCAAATTGACCACCATCAGTGCCAGTGGTCAACCCTTGCTGCCGATCGAGATGGATGGAGACGCTCAGTCTGCCAGGCAGTCTCCCCCTTCGAGTGCTGCCGCAGAGCCAGCCTTGAAGACAAAAGAAGAAGGAGAAAGAACTGGGATGCCTTTGCAACCATTCCAGACCAAACCTTCATCTGCAGCCGCTGTGGTCGGACCTGCCTGTTCCGTATCGGACTCACCAGCCACCAGCGAGCCTGCAGCCGACGTGGACCCCACCCTTCTTGATCTTCGCCTGCGAAGCAAAGCCAAGAGAGAAGAGAGAGACTGCCTCCACTGCCACTACCATTCCAGGAAGACTATTCCATGCACTAACCATCTCTCCGACTGAAACACCATCCATCGGGACCATAATCTGTGCAGAGCGTTGGTGCTGCCCAAGCAGTCTCCTTGGCCATTGGGCACAATCCTGGAGAGGTTACCACTCTGACACAGAATACCAGCAAGCTGG
Organism: Eptatretus burgeri; assembly: GCF_056783735.1. NCBI lineage: Eukaryota > Metazoa > Chordata > Myxini > Myxiniformes > Myxinidae > Eptatretus > Eptatretus burgeri. The sequence goes on from NC_140968.1 coordinate 14,318,926, forward strand.
CACTCATTTTGCTGACCTTGGAAGGATCTTCTTCTTCTTCTTCTTGTGTATGGCAGCTTAGCTGCCGGGGTAGCTATCATTTATTGGAAGCGTGACTGTGTCGCTGATGCAGTGCCCCTCTACCAGTACACACTGGTCCTCATTTTGCCGACCTCGGAAGGATGACAGGCAGAGTCAACCCCACCTAGTATTAATTCAACAGCAGAGTGGGATTTGAACTCAGGATCCAAGGATACCACAGGAACCATTAAGCCAACACCAGGCATAATCTTGTCTATACCCTTCATGATCTTAAACACCTTGATGAGATCCCCTCATAACCACCTCCTTACTAATATATAAAGTCCTATTTCCTTCAAACAATCCTCAGAGCTTAGTCAAGCTAACCTTGGAATCAATCTAGTAACCCTTGGCTGTACCTTCTCTATGGCAGCTCTGCTATTTCTAAGTTGTGGAAACCAAAGTTGTACACAATATTCTAGAAGAGGCCTCATTAAATTCCTTTTCAATGTTAAAACTGCTTCTTTTGATTTATAATTTACCTCCTACAAATACAACCTAAAACCCCGTGGAACCTAAAAACAAGCCCTCCAACTTACCTAACAACCTCATCGAATGCCTTCTGAAAGTTTGGATATAATACATCCACTGCACTTCTCCTGACCCACTCAATCAGATACTTCTTTGTGGAACTCAAACAAATTTGTTAAACATGATCTCCATTTATTAAATCCATGCTCACGATCGTTAATTAAATGGCTCCTCATTTGGTCCTTAACATCCATAACACCTTCCCCACAATTGAAGTCAAGCTCACAGGTCTATCGTTCCTTAATCATTCTGTAGAACATTTATTAAACAGTGGTGATCAAATAGAGGTAAAAACATTTGCAAGGTATAATGAACAGTTTCACGCTGTCATCCTATAGTACGGGCATTTTATGAAGAATCTTTGGTCAACCTTGAACAAATTGAAACAGAAAGTATCTCTGCTGTTTTATCCTCCTGCCTCTGTCCTCAATCACATAGAAAAAGTTCGAATGGATCCTTGAAGGAGAAACCTGTGAAAGTCACTGGAATATGACCACACCCAAAAATGTCATTTTTCCACATTTCAGCCTTCTTTAAACATGTTAAAACCTTTGTGGATGTGCCGTCGTAGCCGTCAAACACGACAATGGCTTCTCCATACTTCTTTGTCACATATTCAGTGTACTGATTGTAGGTGTCTTTGTATGTAGCTCTACATGACCGTGGGATCTGCTGAAATAGGGCTCCACCATCCAAGACATACTGCACATAACCCATCATCACCAGAATATCAGGTGTCAGAAGACCCCAGATGGCATCAGCCAGGGCTGCTTCTGTGGTTTTAGAAGCAGCAGAGACCAATCAAAGAAGGCTGCTGGGTGACTGCACAGCTTCTACTTGAAGGCCGATTCGAGATCATTTTATGAGCCTGGATTTTATCATCGTCAATGTTGATCGACGATTTTGTGTTGAGTGTGACAACCCGGTCTTTCCTCCTGAATGTATACTCTGCAGCAGTTTTCCCATCCATGGACTTCAGAATTGTATTTCCAACTGCCTTTGCTGTGTCAACGTTGACGGTGTGGTGTGCGTGGACCTCAGTGACAACGTTCCACAGACTTAGGTCGGAGCAGAAAGGATTTAGCTCTTGGAGACAGTGGAGAACTGCTTGCATGTCCCTCCAGTCACAGGCTTGACTAGCTCTCGTCATGCCCATGTTCTGTTTTCCTGTGTTGCAGTTCACTCCCGTGAGCTCTTGCATTGCCATGTTAACTTCTGCACAGGAAGGCATGGATAGCAGCCACATCAGACATTGTTTCTCTGTCATTCCTCGTCCTCTCGTGAGGCCCCGTTAGTCTTCATGCTCCTCATCAACACCTGCTCGATTATGAGATCTGAGGAAAGACCATCAAATAGACGATTACTTCTCACCGCATTGAGACCCTCTTCAAATCGTTTTTGCACTGCAGAATGTTGAGCTTGGACATCTGCTGTCGATATATCCTTTCAGATTTTGTGTAGAGGTTGTGGCTTTATGCTGCCAGGTAGGGTAGCATTTCTGAAATGGCCTGCAGGGGTAATACCCAGTTACCAGTACCCTCTGCCCTGATGAACTTGCGCAAGATGTCTACCATATCCATGCACTGTACCCAGAGAGCTGCAGTTCTGGAAGACATCTTCACAGACTCAACTTGACTTTCAAGACAGTCTCTGATTCTGTTCAGCACATCAGTCGGGCAAACTTCTTCTGCAGACATTGAACCATCCATCAGCTTCTCATCGAGGACAGCAACTTCGCCCAGGTCTGTTCTCCTGCCCGTATCTGCAGCAGGGTCATCATCTGATAGGGTTGTAGCTGCTTCATCAGGATCCAGATCTTCAGACTTCATATCTTCTGAGTTGCCAGGTTGACATGGTAGACGGACATCAAATGTGTTGTACAGCAACAGGGCATTGAGTGCTGAATCAAACAATGAAGTGTGCTCAAACTGCGTGAGAAATGACCTTGCCAGTCAGCATATGGACAACTGCAGTGGGTGCATTAAACTTACAATGGAATTAGTAAACGTCCAGGCATTGGTCAGGGAGTTGTAAAGGGTACAAATTGGCTAATTTGGGACTGTCAGAAGTACAGTTATATCAGTGCAATTAGAGCACAATTAATCTAGATGAAGCAGGTGTCTTCATTTGCCTTCACACATTCTAAAAAATAAAATAAATACTGATTTCAGGAGTTTCCCTTCTTAAGACTTTACATATGCCATAAAGGTCACCTTCCGAGGTATGATGTAGGTGAGAGAGCTTTTCTTGAAAGTTGTTCGAGGACATGGTACATATGATGTCTGTACTAAATATTATAGTACTATCCTATGGTTTTCATAATTGCACAGTTCTATGGATTATTTATTTAAGTTTGGAGAAGCACTACACACACACACACACACACACACACACACACACACACACACACACACACACACACACACACACACACACACACACACACACACACACACACACACACACACACACACACACACACACACACTTCAATGAGTTGGTGCTTTCATTGCAATAACTGTTCTGAAGTTGAAACAGTCACAGCATTAAAATAAAGGATCAATGAGGTTCACTTCGTTGTTTATATCTTTCAGGACGTAGATGAATGGATTTAATTGTATATATATATTTTTAGTGACGTCATCGATAACTAATTGAAACAATTAATAGCAAGGCAGTATTGTACACGTACCGTACAGTGCAATAAACAGATTGAACATCATAACATAAGCCTATTATATCATGCTCCCTTACCGCACTCCTCTCTCACTCTCTTCCGCTTGCTGACCTGTTTCCTTTTCACCATCTACGTCAAACGGGGAAGCCCACAGAGGAGTGGCGCGTGCCTCGTGACGTCATAGAGTGTCAGCAATTTATATTGTCGATTGTTTGCAGTTGGGATATGAAGAATTCTAAACTTCATGAGAAAAGGTCCTTCTATGAATCATGCATGGGATTTAAAGTAGGTTACTCATTCTTGGTCACGTCTCGTCGGTATATAATTGATTGCAGGGTTTTAGGGGGAATTTGCCCTGAAGTTGATTGTTTAACTTTTAAAAATCCGCAGGTGGCTTCCAGGCCACGAGGGACTAAACGTTTTTGAGGAAGTATACATGTAGAAAGAATTTTGTTAATGTGTTACGTGATAAGCAAAAGTTTACAAAGTTTAGTTTCGCCAAAGGATGTTATAAATTAACAAGGTGCCTGAACAATTTTGGTGATAACAAGGTAATCATGGCAACACAATCATTTTGTATCTCAGCCAAGTGCGCAGGAAGGTGAAGATTGAAGAGACAAGCAATAACTGCATGAGCACTCTGGAGAGAGAGCACACCTCCGCCATGCTGATTACTTTACGTTTTGGATCCCACTGATAGGCTGGATCTGGATTCGGACCTGAACTAAAATTTAATCGGTTTGTTGTGATCACCTAACCAACTCACCGAGCAAGTTTCGGCCGAATCTGTCCAAAAAACTTGAGATATTTTGTTCACAAACAAACAGACAGACAGACAGACAGGGGTAAAAACATAATCTCCATCAACCTTCGGTGGCAGAGGTAAAAACTGTAATTTTCTTTCATTCTTTGTACTGTATATAGAACGGAGCAGAGGGAAGATATTGGAGCGTTTCTAAAGGGAATTGGGTAATCAGTATGTTCTAAATTAAGCAGGCACGTTTTAATGTTTATGTTGAGTTGATTGAATGTTTCAAATTTTTTTTAACGTTTTGACCAACTGTGTCTTGAGAGTATCTAAATAAGGATCATGGGAGACCTTGTACTGACAGTGAGCCCGTGTTTACATCATCCCACAGCTCATGATGCTGGGATTCCATGTTTACATCCCACAACTCATGATGCTGGGATTCCATGTGTAAATCCCACAGCTCATGATGCTGGGATTCCATGTTTAAATCCCATTGCTCATGATACTGGTATTCCATGTTTATATGCCACAGCTCATGATGCTGGGATTCCATGTTTAAATTCCACAGCTCATGATGCTGGAATTCCATGTTTATGTGCCACAGCTAATGATGCTGGGATTCCATGTTTAGATCCCATAGCTCATGATGCTTGGATTCCATGTTTAAATCCCATCGCTCATGATGCTGGGGTTCCATGTTTACATCACATACCTCATGATACTGGGATTCCATGTTTACATCACATACCTCATGATGCTGGGGTTCCATGTTTACATCACATACCTCATGATGCTGGGGTTCCATGTTTACATCACATACCTCATGATACTGGGATTCCATGTTTACATCACATAGCTCATGATGCTGGGATTCCATGTTTAAATCACAGAGCTCATGATGTTGGGATTCCATGTTTATATCCCACAGCTCATGATGCTGGGATTCCTTGTTTACATCCCACAGCTCATGATGTTGGGATTCCATGTTTAAATTCCAAGGTGCATGATGCTGGGATTCCATGTTTAAATTCCAAGGCACATGATGCTGGGATTCCATGTTTACATCCCACTTACAGTGTATATTTGTGTGCAGTCTACTGTGCTATTCTTGTAATTCAAGTAATAATGCACTGATATTTCCACATGTCCTTGTTCAGCACAAGTCCTCAATGGGCCTTAGTCAGCGTTCTCCACAACTTATGAAGTAGCACTCAGTCTATGAATGTCAGTGGGACTATAATGACAAGTGGATCGCAGGTGTTCCAAAATCAGACTTATTTGACTGGAATTGTCTTTCCTCTTGTGATTCCAATCATGCAAAGGAAAATTTCAGTTACAGTTATACCACAAGTACACAAATACATGTTTGACATTCAAAATTCACAATAAACAGATTTCAGCACATATATATATATATATATATATATATATATATATATATATATATATATATATATATATATATATATATATATATATATATATATATATATATATATATATATATATATATTGTCAGCGAAATGTTTGTTTGTTTGTTTGTGACCCTAATCCTCTGAGCTCCTCAGGTTAATTGCCACAAAACTTTATAGGATCACATTATTTACCACGGTGCACCGAAAGAGGGGTTTTAAACAGTCTTTTTCTCACCATTTATCTATCTATAATTCCAGCAATCTCTGTGTGTCTGTCGGTCTGTGACCACTGTTTCTCGACAACCACTGGTCCGATCTAATTGAAACTTGCCAGGTATATTGCTGGGGACCTGAGTATGTGCCTTTTCAAGGTTTGATATTAATCGGACAAGTGGTTCCCAAGTTATGGCCATTTATTTACCAAACCAATGACAGGACACGTTGCTGCGTAGGCGTGGCCGTTGGGGAAGAGATCCTCAGTTACCAATGACAGGACACGTTGCTTGGCGTTTTGCACCCACAGTATCTATCTTCTATCTATAATTCCAGAAATCTCTGTTTCTTTGCCTTTTCAAGGTTTGAAATTAATTGGACAAGTGGTTCCCAAGTTATGGCCAAGTTTGAGCGCGTTCGCCATTATGGGTTACAACGTACGTACTTCCAGATAGTGATGACTCACTGTATTCTAATAATTTCTCGATTTCTTATGCGCATTTATAGATAAACACGATTCTCGGGGTCCGACATCTGGGAACTTCACCCACCCATAATGCAATGTCCGCATAGCAACGCTGGCGAAAGGGAAAACAAAGTACCTCGTTCGCTCGGATCGCCCTGCTATGCGTTGCAGCAGTGTATGTAGCGCTAGCGCTATCGCACAGCACTCAACTCGTTCCTGTTACAAGTTTGTTTCTTTCATAGCATTTATTACACATTATTATTTGCAACAATGCCAAAAAGTTGCTGTATTTTCAGTTGAACTAATAACAAGGCAAAAAAATTCAGAACTCTCCTTTTATCTCATACCAAGTCGGGCTACTGAACCAGAGAGGAGACTTCTGTGGCTTAGAGCCACGAGACAAAAAATTTGTGGGCTTCCAGTGATCGGTAGTTTTTCATTGCCTCATGTGTAAACAGTACTGAGATTAAAAAGCAAAATATATTCTGTGGTTAGTTATAAAAATTGTACCAGGGCAATTAAGCAATGGTACATCATGCAAAAACATTAATGCCTTGGCCCTTGATTGTCATTAATAGGATTAGAACTTACAAACTAAATGCAATGACAATGTGTCGGTCTTTCCTTTAAGTTCACCGCAGTCTTGTCCTCAGCCCAGACGCTTCAACTCAGCAGCCACAAGAAATAGCCACGCACTGCTACATCATTCCAAAACGTAGAGACACACAGGCACACGTGCTCACTCACATACGGCAACGCTTATACACAGTCATACACATAATTAAAATCAGGGATAAGACAGAATTTATACAACATGAATGTGAGCAATATTTTAATCATTCATTGACATTCTTGTTGGGTCGGTGAGTGATCTACAACTAGCACAGATGACGCACCGTCACACAGTACAGACAAGGCAGGTCAATAAAAACTATTACTAACTAGCCACGTCAGCTCAGGAGTTCATAAATAATTTAAATAATATATTAACACTTCAGTACAGCAACAGCGAACGCAGTGAGCTTCATACTTAACGCATACACGTGAGAGAATAGGAAACAACAACAACAACAACAACAACACAATACCCCTGGCTATTTGGAATCCGTGTCATTAGTTATGACCTTTTGCTTCCGGTTGTTGCTAAACGGTGTGCGGTGTATAAACACGATTGGGTGTTATTTCTATCTTGTGAATATTACTTAACGCGTGCACATGAGAGAATAGGAAACAACAAAAACAACACAATACCCTGCCAATTGTGAATCCGTGTTGTTGGCTATGACCATTTTGCTTCCTTTTTTTTTTTTGCTTCTGGTGTTTTTTTGTTTCCGCTTTTTGTCATTGGGAATGATGCATGCCGGGAGATAAAGGCATCGTCGGAGACATGAAATACCCAAATAATATCAGACATGGTGTATATTTCCTCCACTGATTTTAATAAAGATATCTCCCGCATCATCAAAAAATAATTTTTAATCGTGATTTACGTTATTTGATCGCTAATTCCGAAGTAACCGGAAATTGCGTATACAGTCGTGAACAAGTTGTAGGTAAAGTCAGAAGCGAATGTAAGAAGAATGCTACGTTCATTTCTAGTATTTCTTTTTTTTAGATGAGATCCTGTTCTAGGCGGTGTAGTTGTCGTTGTCGTTGTGAAGGTAATGTTGAGGAATTTTTTTTTTCAGATGAGATCCTGTTCTAGGCGGTGTAGTTGTTGTGAAGCTAACGTAGAGGTAATATTTATTTTTGCAGATGAGATCCTGTTCTAGGCGGTGTAGTTGTTGGTGTTGTGAAGGTAATGTTAAGGTAATATTTTTTTTTCATAGCAAAAAGACGGTTTAATTTGATATATTTAAGAAGCGAATGTAAGAAGAATTCTACGTTCGCTTCTAGGCTTTGCCTATTCCATATTATTAGATAATACACAGTTAAAACTTGGTTTAAAAATTGAATTACATACCTGGTGTCTTGACGAGATACGTGTACATACGTCCGGGTATTGCACGTTCGGCCATTCCTTCGGGTTGTCGATCCACGAATCACCGGGGTGCTGGTAGGGGCAAGAATCAAGGCCAATTAACTGTATTTTGGCTCGATATCTGGCCAATGCATCACCTGACAAATGTTCTACATATTGATATGACATTGCAAACACTTGGGTGAACACAATGTATCAACAATTTATCTGAAATACATCGACAGAAAAAAAAAAACCAAGCAGTCATAGACTGGTACTTACGAAATCGTCAACTTGACCTCTGACCTTGTCTAATAAAATCTGTCTCTTGAGAAGGTGGCGACGCAAACCAGAAGTTTCTACGATGATTCTGTCCCAAACCATCAAAAATTGAATGTTTGACCTCACCGTGACCTTTGACCGATTTTGACCAAAATCTAATCAGTGCTAGCCATCACCCTCCTGAATCACGTGGTGTAATTTGACATTGGTCGCTTCTTCCGTTCTCGAGTTATCGTGCCTACAAACAAACAGAGGACGGAAGTCATCAATATACTTACCTAACCCTAACCCGAGCAAATCACTCGGCTTTGCGTGCAAGTAAAACCACGATGTGCGTGCGTCTGTGGCCGGTGATGCGTTTGTTTTCCCCTTTGCCAACATGGCGGTCGCGTTACCAAGCGAAGTCACGTGACTGTGACGTATGTCCGACCTCAAGAATGCCCCAATCCAGTCGTAGTTTACGAGAGCGAAGGAACGACCTGTGTGGTTGTTGTTTCCAGCACGCGGTTTGAAAGTTTATTTCTATTTTTTTGCACGTACGGGCACGCACTAGTAAGTTATAAACACCCGAGCTGCCACCTGCCACCATCTCAGCAAGGGTAGATCCATAATATATACAATGCTTCATAAAAAGCCCATTTTCTTTCGGGTTTCAACCTGGATACCGATATATTTGGTGAGGTGGTAAACTCCGATCGTCAAATATGGAATCAAATGTAAAAAAAAAAAAACCGTCAATTAAGACCTCACCATGATAGGTGAAATCGGCTGAGGAGGAATCACCTGAGCTCTGAAATGCGCGAATCATTTAAAAATCGAACGTAGTTTAAATACAATCCACACATCGATTTAAAGGTAATTTTACCGCTCATCTGAAGACATAACTCTCAAGGGTGAAAATAATTTGTTGAAAAACAAAATGGGTTTGCCATCTTAGCTAACTTCACCAAATATACACCTCAAATATGCAAGCATCGTATAGTTGATCAGAGATGTTTGATTAATTTAATTGTAGATGTCTCACCTCAAATGAGAATTTTTAATATTTTTTTGGAGTGTGTACGTATTCGTGGCAGAAACGGGACTTCAGTGTAAAATTCAGGGATGAAATATCGTAGTGGGTGGAGCCAGTAACCTTGACAACCATTAATTTATTTGATTTTTCAAATGGTTTCTGGTCACCAGCACAGAAATATCCAATCACAGGTGAGATATATTTCATTTATTACAATATTTATCGATATCTCCGTCCTCTGAACGATGTCTTATTTGAGGGGCCATTCAAAAATGACGTACATATTGCATGGGGCCAGGGGGTTTGGAGTTTGGTGGGGGAGGGTGTGTGTCCAAACATGATTGATTTTACACTTACAGGGGGTTGGAGGGTGTTTCCAGAGCCATTATGTAAGGACCTTTTTTTGTTACATATTAAAACGAGCTGTGAGCTGTAAAAAAAAGGGACTTTTTGGATGTTTCTGGGTCAGCTTTCCCGTAACCTTGAATGAGGTTCTGATTGAGAATTTCTCTGTTCGCCATGGCTTTACCAAGAGATCTCACTGAAAACGGGTCAATGGAAGAAAAACAAGCTCGAATGAGCTAAGATCCTCGTCCTCTTTATGATGACGTCATAAAAACGAATATGACGTCATTGTGATGTATCAGGTTTGCGATAGATTATCTGTGCTAATGCCCGGCTTGATTCCCTCAAACAAAATTCAAACAGCTTCCCTAGTTTCGGAGTTAATGTTTTAGGCGATTTCCATTAGCGGAGATATTTTGACATCATAACTTTTTTTCTAGGAGGAATTTTCAACATCGGAGATGGTTACTGTCTGCTTCGGGTATTTTTACATATATACGCCAAGTTTCAGGAAATTTCGATGAAAACTGTAGGCTGTGAAGCAAACTAGTTTGGGAGATAATGGTATAGGCGATTTCCATTAGCGGCGATATTATGACGTTAACTTTTTTTTCTAGGAAGAATTTCCAAAATCTGAGATGGTTACTGCCTGCGCGTGGGCTTTCTGCATATACATGGCAAGTTTCATGAAGATCCGATGAAAACTCTGGGTTGTGAAACAAAAAATGTCAAAAAAATAGGAATGACGTCATAAAAATTGATATGACGTCATAGTGATGTATCGTATGTGCGGTAATTCATCTCTGCTAATGCCCTGTTCGATTCCCACAAACAGAATTCAAAAAGCTTGCCTAGTTTGAGATAATTTTTTAGGCGATTTCCATGAGCGGAGATATTTTGACATCATAACTTTTTTTCTTGGAGGAATTTTCAAAATCGGAGATGGTTGCTGTCTGCGCAGAGTATTTTTACATATCTTTTCCAAGTTTCAGGAAGTTTCGGTGAAAACTGTAGGCTGTGAAACAAATGAAACAAAAACAAAAAATGTCAAAAAGTAGGAATGACGTCATAAAAATTGATATGACGCCATAGTGATGTATCATATGTGCGTTAATTCATCTCTGCTAATGCCCTGTTCGATTCCCGCAAACAAAATTCAAAAAGCTTGCCTAGTTTCGGAGATAATTTTTTAGGCGATTTCCATTAGCGGACATATTTTGACGTCATAACTTTTTTTTCTTGGAGGAATCTTCAAAAACGGAGATCGTTACTGTCAGCGCAGGGTATTTTTACATATATAAGCCAAGTTTCAGGAAGTTTTGATAAAAACTGTAAGCTGTGAAACAAAAAAGTCCAACAAGACCAACAACATAAGACTTTGAGATCCTCCACGAGGATCTAAAAAGTGATGCCACCTCCCTTGGAAAAGGAAGAAGAGGCTGCAACAGGAAAATAGATTGTCCATCTCTATACATAAAACCGAAATTTTTTATTGTTTGTGACCTTACTGCTTTGAGCTCCCAAAGTTAATTCACGACAGAACTTTGTATGAACAGATTTTTAACCACGATGCACCTAAATAGGCGGTTTAAACACCCATAAGGAAGTCATTTGGCCCATTATTGCCATGTTGCACTGCATAGTTAATTTATTTACTAACATGAGGTAATTTCTTTACAACAGCTTCACTCATTTACACCCTTGTAAAGCCTGGAGACTCCATTAGACCTTTTACCACATTAGATCCTTTAATACCCATTTAGATTATTTTGAGATGTATAGACCATCTTCGACACTTTTCAGACCGATAAACCTTTTAAGACCCTTTGGACAATTTCAGACCATTTGGACACCTCAGACCACTTTTGCACTTTTGCCCTTAGACCCCTGCAGACATTTAAACCCATTTAAGACCCTTTAAACGCTTAAAACCCAGTTATGCCCCTTAAGTCACTTAAGACCCCTCTACACACTTTAGAAAATCGAACAAAAATTCCCCCGAAAATTATTTTTGACGTTTTTCATGGACCATTCGCGTTCCATCACAAGTTGTGAAGATAAATCAAGACTGACATCCCAAAGTGAAACTGAGGTAGAAAAATGAAACTGAAATGACTGATCTCTGGATCATCCAATTGGAATCCAGAATGAAATGCTGTGAGAAATAATGAATGGAAATTGCTGAAAGCAAAGCTCTGGAGAGTATAGAGAGAGGCGGCAAGTTGCGGACTGAAGAAGAGATGTGGAGAGGGAAAGGTGCCTGTAGGTGGTCGGTTGGCATGGAAAGAACGTTGGTGATCTTCCATCAGGCGGTAGGCCCAAAAAGTGCCTAAATTTGCTTCCCAGCCAAGCTTTCATAATATCACCCTCACTCCCAAGCAGTATTTCAGAGGTACTACAAGTATGGATTGGAAATATTCACTGGTGGAATGAAACGAGGTTGCCAAGGTTACCAGCTCCACCGACTGTGATATCAGTCAACATTGTTTTTCATTTATATGTTTACTGCTTTTGACGTTTACATGTGGTATATGCTTGGGAGCCTGAGTGGTACATGTTTCTGTCTGTGCTGTCACTGATGATTCGCCAACAAGCGATGAAACCGGTCCGGTAGCTGAGGGAGTATGTTGCATTGGGATTCTCATGTATGTACCATTTGTGAATGTCATGTGGAGGAACTCTGGGAAGGGTTTGAAACGGCAAAGGGCTTGCCTTGGGTAACCTTTCATGGGTGTTTTATGTAGCTTATTTGGTTACAAAAGCATATAGATATATTTTCTCCATATAATATGTCGGTTTTGTACAGCGACTTCACATTCATGGCTCCCTGTATATTATGTATACAAATATGGTGGGAATAAATAACAGCCAAGAGAGGGAAGAGGGTGCAAGACCAAAAAGGAGGTGTTAGAATACAGAGAGGTGTTACAATACAGCAACGTGAGAGTAACTGCAGGTCGAGACACTCAGCTTCACCGTGGGAGATCACATTGGTTTTGAGCACCTTGCTTCCCACTACATCAAGAAGGGCAAGATTTGAGACATGGGCACCAGCCCAAAAAAGATTTATAGTTGTTATAAATTCACATAAATTTTTGAACTTCGGGATGGAGATGTTAAGTTAGATTAAGGAAAAGATAAGAATGGGATTAGTATAAAGAAAATAAGTTTTAAAAAACCAAAAACATTTGTCATTGATTCGTTTTGATCGATGAAGTTAACACTACGCAGACAACTCACATGTACAGTAGGTCAAAATGATTTTCAACCTCATGAGCAGGAAACATGGTACAATATGATGGCCTTTTTATCTCACAATTGTACCCATTTTAAATAATTTAGAATTGATGTGGCCTACATGACATACATTACATCCCAATATACCAGAATGGACATTTAATTGAAATTAATACTTCCTAATGATAAAAATATTTTGGGTGGAATGCTAAAAATAAGATTCCAATGGGCATTTATTGGTTAATGATCGTGATTCTTATTTACATCCATCTTGGATACACCATGTATGCGAATGTTTTGGAAAAAATAAATAAAAATGCACCAGCAAAGTAGAGTGGGTCACTTGACCCTGCAACAGTGCTCGATATGTTTCTTTCAATAATGCGGACTGCCCAGGCACGGATTGCTGTCCAGGTCACATGACTGGATGATGTTAGGCGCCTTCATTGTACCTAGTTTGTGGCTCACCTGGACGTGCACACGGATGTCATGTCTGTGCAGTTTAAACAACACTGTGAATTTTTTTCCTTAATTGGAGAATTTTTATTTACTTAACTTTACGATTACACAGGATGAGAGCATTATCATTTAGAAAATTAGAAACTTTAAAGGGAGGTGAAGGGGAGGTTTGGGGAGCGGGAAGGGAGAATATAAATTAAGGATTCCTTGGACAGATGAGTTTGAGGATCAAAGTGGAGGGTAAAGAAAGTGAGCAGTCAAATGTTGTAGATTATTGAAATATTTGAAGTGTAGCTGTAAATTATTCATGGCTTACATATACACTTGAAACAATCTTCAGAACACTTCCAGTAAAACATTTATGATGAGGCTTGTATCTGAAATGACAAGTAAGTCGAAAAAGGACAAATGAACTTTCTGAGCTTGTTCGTGTCTGGAAATATACAAACAAAGTTTGTTTTACTTTTTCTTTTTTTTACACAGCATCAAACAACAAATTATTTCGTGAAAAATAAGAACATAATGTTTCTTAGGATGGACATACATAAGTTATGATTATTCATCTTTGTACGTTAAACTTTATTGAACAGATGAAGGATGAATGAGTCAATGTTAGACAGATGACTCGGAGCTTTTAATTAAGTTTGCTGATTGATTTGCCATGTCTACATTTTCTTGTAAAAGCTTGGGTTAGGGTTAGGGTTTGCTTTTGGGTTCATTAAATAACATTTACAGAATTCCATTTCAACAAGATAATGTTTTTAAATATAAAGGTTAATTCAATTCACCAGTGCAGTTTCATATAATATAATATATAAAGCTATTTCTGACCACTGACTCACTGACTCAATCATCAACTCACTCACTAATATAAATGTTTCGTTTCTCGGTGGGGTAGAAAGCTGAAGTTTTTGCAGATATACCCAACTCGAAGCTAACATCCCAGGAAAAATCACAAAACTGTCGGAAAATGTCCATAAACGAAAAGATATATGAACTACAATGGCCACTCGGTAGAGTGCATAACCTCAATATTATCAAAAGCAATATGCAACGATCAGTATGACTGCTTGATGCTTGGGAACCTCATTGGTGTGCATTGCCGTCTGCGGTGTCGCTGATGATTCACCAATAAGCAATGAAAACGGTCTGGCAGCTGAGTGGGTGTGTAGCATTGGGATTCTCATGTGTGTACTATGTGTGAATGTCTTTATAGCTGTGGAGGAACTCTGGGAAGGGTTTGAAACAGCAAAGTGCTTACCTTGAGTAGGCCTTTATGATTGCTTTATGCAGCTTCTTCGGCTGGAGGAGCATGGGAGGTGTCAAACAAAATTTAAAATTCCTATATATATATATATATATATATATATATATATACACACACAGACACACACACACACACACACACACACACACACACACACACACACACACACACACACACACACACACACACACACACACACACACACACACACACACACACACACACACACACACACACAGACACACACACACACACACACACACACTGGGGTGCAAAAGTGGGAGTCCACTTAATGAATGCCAAGATTTCTCAAATCATGATTTCAAAAAAAATTTGTCATAATATTGAAGATCTGTATCCATGTTCTTTAATTTATTATACCTATAGTTATTATTGGCTGACACTTTGTCTTACAGAATAAATGAAGAGTGAATTGACTCAAACACAATCTATTAACTAATTAAAACAATCCCAAGTGGAGTTGAGGCAGTTCTCAAGACAAAATTGGGTGTACAGAAATATGTATATATGTGTGTATATATATATATATATATATATATATATATATATATATATATATATATATATATATATATATATATATATATATATATATATATATGTACACACACACACACACACACACACACACACACACACACACACACACACAACATTAGTGGTCAAACAACAGTCTGTGGTCCTTATCTGCTGGGACATCACAATTATATCCATGTTACGTAACTCATGCAGTCGGTGTGTCAAAGATGTTTTTTTTTCTAAGCACTCTCGGTAATACAGTGTACATATGCAGAGATTATATATATGTATATATATATATATATATATATATATATATATATATATATATATATATATATATATATATATATATATAGATATATATACATATATACATACACATATACACATACGTATAAAACATGTACCCAACATACATGCGTACATAATATTATATATATATATATATATATATATATATATATATATATATATATATATATATATATATATATATATATATATATATATATATATATATGGATGTTTATATATGTAGTGTGTGTATATTTATATTTATACACACACATACATACCCACACATACATACATATATACACACACATAAATATATACACACATACACATACACACATATACACACATACATGTACATGTACACACATACATATATACACACACATTTTATCTAAAATAAACAAATAATGTGAAAATAGCATACCAAACTTGGAGGGATTTTCCCAGCACACATACGCTCTTTATAAAAGCAACTCAGCTGAGCATTCAGCACATTGCCAGTCACCGTTCCTAGAAGGACATCGTGCCAGGATCCCCTTTTTCACTTCTTTTCATCTACTTAAAGGCAAAGGTAAGCAGCACACTTCATGTTACAAGGCAACTACGTACTATGAAGGGTGAACCAACGGGGGGTCTTATTGGCTTTAATAGATAAATAATATTTTTGATGTTTCAATTTCTCCATGCATGTATGTTTGTATGTTTGTTCGTCAAAAAAACACACACACACACACACACACACACACACACACACACACACACACACACACACACACACACACACACACACACACACACACACACACACACACACACACACACACACACACACACACACACCACGCACTAAACATTCAAAAGGTTATTTAAGGCAACTGTCCTGCGATTCTCATTTTGTGTTCCAACCTTTTAGACTGCATAATATACAGTAAAGTATAACGTATTGTTCAAAGTTAGAGTTTTCCTTATCTCCCAACTTTTTCCTGCTTACATGCGTTGACCATCTTCAACCACTTAAAATCCTTCAGAATTTTACCTGTATATGCGACAGCATGATTGAAGAAAAAGTGTGACCAAAGCCTATAAAAAATCTGCCTCATACAGGGGTAGGCTGTCAAGACATGAGGATCATTCAAAATGTCCTTGCAATGAGATACGTACTCACTATCCAAGAAAAGCTAACTCTTCATTTTTCAATGCGAAGTTGTCATGGCAACAACTATTACAATGGGCAGTCTGCCTTTACCTTCTCAGCAGCAGCGAAGGCAGGGTTTTATAATTTGGTCAGGGTGTGGGGATAACTCCTTCACTCTTTGCAAAAGACAACGTAAGATCTTTACCGCCCACACCAACACCAACACTTGTTAGCAGACCAGACACCCAAATTAACTTCCACTCGAACCAAGGCATACTTCGTTATACATTTCCATACCCACAAAGCACCGATCTTACATTTTATAGTCCCCAAAGCAGACTAGAAAGCTCAAAGGCAAGTGTATACTTTTATATTGATTTTTTAAATTTTTTTTATTTTTGGTCAGTGGTGAGACCTCATTGCAGAGATCATCTTGAATGGCTTGAATAGCTTAGTCTAAGTTATATTGGGGCCACGGATTGAAATAATTGCGCAAAGGGCCAGAAAGGTAAATTTCTATAAAAACAAAAGATTACGAAGAGAAAAGAAGGCGATAGAAGAAAAAAAGTAGAGACAAAGGAAAGGAGATTAGGAAGGCTATGAGTCAACGAAAAGACCGTCTGGTGAACCTTCCCATCCGCTTCTTTATCAATCCTCTTGAAGAAGTTCAGTCACTTTTGGGCCTCACCACCAGCCATGGCCTTTCTTAGGCGAACCATATATGTAACTTGGTCTACTAAGCCAGTTGTTGATTGGGCATCCTCCGTCGTACAAAGTCCTTCCTTGGCACACCTGAACTCCTATCCACCTACAAGGCTTTCGTCCACAGTTTGATGGAGTACTGTCCTCCTCTCTGGGCTGGCGCCCCTGCCGCACACCTTCCTCAACTTGACGCCGTGGAAACCAAGGCCTTCAAGATCATTGGAATCTCCCACAACAAAGCTCAATCTATAGGCCTATCAATTTCACATCGCAGACAGGTCAGTGGTATTTCTGTCTTCTATCGCCTCCTTTCTGGTCTTGCACCCTCTGCCCTTTCTGTGCACTGCCCCTAGCCCATCCTCCAGGTTTCTGCATGGCACACAGGATCCCTGCCAGTAGCTCCTTTCTGATGAAAGCTCTAAAACCCACACTCACTGCTCACCTCTACTCATTCATTACTTCCCCCCCCCCCCCCCACACATGTTGTACCAACTTCCTCAGACTCTTCACTGTCATTCTTTCTTCCAGGGCTTCAAAACAGCAGCTCTTCACCACCATCCCTCAGCCTCATCCACAACTCATCTATGATATTTACTCACCCCATTAACCCTCTCCAAGCCCACCTCTTTCCAACTTTCCACCTCTGTCATTGTTACTGTTCTTTTGGTTTTGGCTTGGTCAGGTACGGTGCTAGCAGGAGGTGTAGGCCGTCTTTCACTTTAAGTTAGGGCTTTCAGTCAATTGTTCCGTTCACGATGTGGTGGTTAAACACCCATCCATGCTCTCCTTTATAAGAATGTGCCTTTATCCTGAACTGTTGGAAACTCATCAGGTGTTTTTTTTGATGAGCCAGGATCATTATGATGAGGTGGGTAATGTCATGTCGGTTTGATACCTGTGCAGAAAATTTGGAGTTTGGCAAAGGTCCTTGTGATTTCAACGACTCTGCCGTGGGTGAGTGTGATGTCAAATTTCCTGCTCCGTATGCTGTGCACAGGGTCTTCATGACGCGTCGCCGTTGCCGAAACCGAAAGAGATGTGCTGAAGATCTGCATGCATGCAGGGAGCAGATCGGACTCGTGGTTCAGCCAAAGGACGGAAAAGGTGACCTATAACATTCTAAAAAAATACTCTATATTTAATCTTGAACTACCAACCGGACTAACACATAGTGAAAGTTCAGTTACTCATATTTCTGCTGGCTTTCAGCTTCACCGCAGTTCGACTCAGGGCGACGCAAGAGCGACTTGACACTTCGGCTCGGATCCGCCAGGGAAAAGCGTCGCTGCTCGCGAGTCTGCTCCAAAGATCTGCGGGCTTGCAAGAGGTTGCAGCGAAAGCAGAGGCAACAGGCACTGCACGCTACCGAGAGGTCGTCGGTCGACAGTAAGGAAACGCCTCCACCTAAGTCTACACGCTGGGAATGACGTCTCTCGTTAGACAATCAAAATTGTGACACATCGTTTCCTTTCGTTCGCACTCATCAATCTCATTTAAACGGCATGGGAGAACAAGGGTTAACACATGTGCTGAAGTGTCAACATTACATGATGGTAACAACAATACGACTTGAAAATGAAACGGAATTCGAAGACGTTCAGCAACATTCAATGACGATGGAATTTAATGACCTGAAACGTATCTGCCTGGTGAAAGATCAAAAGAGAAAGCATGGTCTGACAGGTTATTGAAACACAAAGGCTAATGATTTTACTTGTGTGGTATGTGTTCATGCCTGGTGAGGAATAAGATATTTATTTCGGAAACGAGTGAACCCACGACGCTGCACATTGTTTCCCTTTGTTGCTCAGAAGGTCCCCAGACCTTTCGATGGCTCTATATTCGTAACTTTACCCTTTTCTGTCACTGGTGACACATTCCTTGAGTATAGAGATGTAACCTGTTTATCATTACTTGTCTATCTACTTTACACTACCCGCCAGAAGGAGCAAGTTAACTAGAATCGACATATATCGGAAACAGGACTGCAGACAGCAAACCAAGAGGAGGTGTACTGTGCACACCTGGCAACTCCATGATGCAATAAGGTTACAGTTAATTAATTTGGCTGCGCAGTGGTTTCGGTGTGAGCATACTGTTATCAGGGCAATTTTGGTTGTCCTGAAAGGTGATTCCACGGCTCAATATCTACAACGATAATGCTTTAAGACACAAAACGGTCAATGACCAATAACTTGGATGGGAACGTAGTAATGTATCAACGAATAAAGAGGTCAACATGTTTAACAACACATAAAATACCTCCACACCTCAACCTTGAACGGAACTTATCATGTGCGTAGACTCGTGTGTGGGACCCAGTACCAAGGGACCCAGGACAGCCGAAAGAAATAGAACAGAGATATAGGTGGATGTGGAGAAGAGCTTTCCTTGAGGTGCCTGTGAGGCACCAATGTACTCGTAAGTGGGACCTCGTGGCTCTTGATGCAACTGGAATGGATCTTGCTGCAGCTGGAATGCATGACTCAGCATGGCACGACTTCATCGTCGGCTCTGACTGACTCTCACTCCTGAGACCACTCTTGACTGGTCTCAAGCAAACTCTACAGTCTTTGTAACTCACCCTTGACTCTGGTGGCTCGTCACTGGTGCTGACTCCCCCTCCTCGACTCCAAGCTCCGACTTTCGGCTCACTTATATTGTCACCGCCATGCGATCCCCTGCTGCGAGGCTTCCACCTTACTCCACGGTGGTCACACATGCGCTCCCGTGGCAACTAAGTTACTAACCAAGCAGTGTCCCAAGTCATACATGTTGACATGTCAGAAATGATAACACAGGGGCTAGGGCGACAAGCAGATTCCTGTATATGCAATCCTGGTTGTTACTAACTGGAGTCACAAAAAACATACGCTAACATTTATTTACGAGATAACGAATGAATAATTAACCCTCACCCCTCATTAAGCCCTAAGTCATGTGTATGTATGTATGTATATATATATATATATATATATATATATATATATATATATATATATATATATATATATATATATGTCATTTGTTAGAAAAATCCAGCACACTGAGCAGTAAATAATAAAAATGATTTATGGTTGCCTGACATTTCAAGGACAGACTCGATCCCTTCTTCAAACACGACACCGCGTTCGGTTCCAGTGGGAATGACTGTACATTGTGGATTGGTCGGTATCCTCGCCAATTACAGTGTTTCTTGTGTTAGAATTCTCCTCTTGCCCTCCTGGTCCTGTGTTGTGAACATTCTCTTGCAATGGTGCTTCATTGACGCCAGCATTGTCTGAACATTTTGGCTTTTGTTGGCATTGTAGTTGACGACACAATGCCTGGCATGTGGGATTCAAGTCGAAGAATGCCTGTGTATTGACTTCTCACCCAACCACCAGGCCTCGATTATTTCATAGCTCACCTTGGTTGACCCTGACTTAGGACGCATGCCTGACTCCATGCGAAGTTGTGTTGGTGTGTTTGTGTGTGTGGCCACTAAGGAAAGCCCGTCTTTAGCCCCTCACTGTGTGCTGGTGTTCAGTTCACCATGCGGTCAATCGTTTGGATGATTGGCCATCATAATTGGCTTCACAATCCTGCAGCCAACATTCATTCAAATCTTTCTGTTGAATTTGCTCACACAGTTAGTCAATTTTGACAGCTCTGTGAGAAGGATCCTCGTGGTTTTTGGGGACATTGACGGAGAGAGAGAGAGAGAGGGAGAGAGAGAGGAGTGGGAGAGAGAGAGAGAGAGAGAGAGAGAGAGAGAGAGAGAGAGAGATATATATATATATATATATATATATATATATATATATATATATATATATATATATATATATATATATATATATATATATATATATAGATTTTAAAAAGGTTATAAATCGGTTTTCCTATATTGAGTGGAAGCTGAAGAAGAGAGATTGCTGCAGCGGATGGTGATGTGGATTCTGAAAGAAAGGAATAAGAATATCATGTGGGCAGGAGTAACGGACATTAGCAAAGAGACCTGGGAAGACCATCTGTGTTGGTTGGGGAATGTGCTGAGGAAGGAGGAGTAGGAGGATGTGATCAAGCACATCTTTGATATGGATAGTGAGTCAGAATGGAAGGTGTGAGCAAGAATGATGTGGAAGGAGGTGGTGGAGAGGGACATGAGAGAGGTGGTATGCAAACAGAGGATGCTTAGGATAGAGAGGTATCACTTTCGCAGCTGACCCCACAATAAGTTAGGATTCAGTGGGGGCCATAAAAGTAAAAGTATATATATATATATATATATATATATATATATATATATATATATATATATGTATACACATGTATAAAAATTAGCAGGGTGCCTATCACTGTTGGGTTTGTAGATGTCTCACCTGAAATGGGCAATTTTTTTCAGTTCGCATTGGTAGAAAGAGGAATTCAGTACAAATATTCAGAGAGCAGTATCGCAGTCGGTGGAGCTGGTAATCTCAGCAACGTTGTTCCATTCCACCAGCGAAGATTTTTAATCCATGCTTGTTCTTCCACTGAAGTACTCCTTGGGAGTGAGGGTTAAATTATGAAACCTCGGCTGGGAAACAGATTTAGGCACGTTTTGGGCCTACCGCCTGAAGGAAGATCACCGAAGTTCTTTCCATGCAAACCGACCACTTACAAGCACTGTGCCCTCTCAACATCGCTTCTTAAGTCCACAACCTGCCCCCTCTCTCGATACTTCCCATAGCTTTGCTTTCGGTATTTCTCACAGAATTTCATCCTGGTTTCCCATCCGATGATCCATAGATCAGTAGTTTCAGTTTCACTTTGATATATCCGTTTTGATTCATCATTGCAACTTGTGATGCAAAAAATACGTCATCAAAAACTATTTTTGGGGGAATTTTTTTTCTATTTTCTATTTCCTAAGGGGTGTAATAGGGCTTAAGGGTCTTAAAACGTCAAAATGGGTCTAATGGTCTGACCCGTTGAATGGATTTTAGCGGTATAAAGGGTCTAGGGGTCTAAAGTATTTTAGGTGTCATAAAGGGGATCGAAGGATGAAAGAGCAAAAGGGGTTTAAAGTATCCAAATAGTCTAAAAGTGTCCAAATGGTCTTAAAAAGTCTATACAGTATATCTGAAAAGTGTCAAAAGGGTCAAAGAAAGTGTATGTCTCAAAAGGGTCGAAATGGGTGTGAAGGTGTCGAAAGGATGTAAATGTCTAAGGGGTTTCAAGGGTCTAAGGAGCTCAATGGTGTAATGGTGTCTAAATGGTGTAAAGGAGTGAAGCTGTAGCAAAGAAATTTCCTCGGGTGTGCAACAGGGCAATGATGGGCCAAATGACCTCCTCGTGACTTTGAAACCACTATTCAGGGGCATTGTGGTTAAAAACTTGATCGTGGAAAGTTTCATTGCAATTAACTTTAGGAGCTCAAAGCAGCGAGGTCACAAACAAACAAGCAAACAGCAAAACAACTTACCTCCTAATTGTGAGGTGGTTGTTGGGGGTTTACACATTGGCATGTGGCGGCTTGGAAATGGCGGCACAAGGGTTGCGTGGCAGGCATTGTATATATGGATTTACCATAGTTCATGATGGTACAACTGCCCCACGAGTTCCGTAACAACTCCAAATCTCGTTTTTTTTTCACCCCTCTAACTTACATCATTCAATGCATATCTGATCTGGCTTTCACTTAATTTATTTGTTTAACTTGTACTATATGACTTGCCATTTTCAAGCTACAGCCTGTGGAATTTATAATGGCCTGAGTTTAAAATGCACCAGTTGTCCCGATCGCCAAAGATCATCACGGCCTAATTAAATGAGATATTCAAAATCTTTGTTTTCTTTGTTAAAAATCAAAAATTTTTTAAAAAAAGCTTTGTTGTTAGATGATCGGAATGAACTCTCTAAACAACAATACAGGGTATATGCATCAAAATCGCTTGTTTTAAGCTATAGGATGTATATCATGGAGTGTGTATGTAGATTTGTATATTTGGTGAAGTTAGCTATATCTGGTGATGAAACCGGTCCGGCAGCTGAGGGGGTGTGTAGCATTGAAATTCTCATGTGTGTACTATTTGTGAGTGCCTTTACAGCTGTGAGGGAACTCTGGGAATTTGTTTGAAACAACAAATGGCTTACCTTGTGTAGCCTTTCATGGTTACTTTATGTAACTTTTTTGGTGAGAAGAGAATGGGAGAAGTTTATTTATTTTTATAATCCTAACCACCTGGGTTTAGTTGATTAGGTGAGAGCTAATTGGTTATTCCCTCCATTCACAAATAAGAGATGTGAGTGGGTCAATGTTTTTCATATACAGTATATACATGTATATATAATTGCATCTGTAGAATGGTCTGTACAGATGTACATAGATCTGATGAATGTCATTTCCCACTGTACATGCAGATGTCTGATAATTTCATCAGTGGCATCCATTTGGTGAATGACAGTCCTCTAATCTCTGCAGGAATATTTGCACCACCTGCACAGATAGATCTCTGTGCCACACTTTAATCTTGCCTAAATTATTAAACGGAATTTGACATGGCAGAGAAGCTGGTGTCAATAAGCATTTTACACATATACCCCAGGTAATCGGAACTCAATGTGCAAGGAAGGTGCGAACAGTGACGCCTACTGGGATGTCCTGCTCCGTCACTGCGTGTCCTGTGAAAGCGTATGTGGGCAGCACCCACGTCAGTGCGACACATACTGCGGTGAGAAGCACACCATGCAAGAAAAAACACTTATGAACAACTGTTGTTTCTCACTTTTTGTGTTCATGCCATTGATGTAAAACAGGGAGATAATTTTTTTTTTAAATGATCATGTGCAAACGGAAAACACTGAGGTCATACATTTTGCTTTTATGCATTTTTCAAGATGGTGCCTTTCTACAATTTTACATAAACACACTTTGTGAAGCCAACGTATATATGCTCTCATAAAAAAAAAAAAACTTGAAATAGTTTTTTTTTTTCACGGAACATTGAACAGAAGCTTTCCGACCGTGTAGAAAGTACTTAAGCATGAAAGATGCACCTATCATGCGACGACAGTTTCTTCACATGCAAATAGTTTGACAAAATCCAACTAAGGAGTCTATTGACAAAGCAGGTTTTTCAGCAATGTCTTTTCTACGAACTTCCAATCTTGGTTGCTCCACACATCTTAAGCTTTCATTATATGTTTGGGGATTGCTAATTCATGATTATGCTTGAATCAGCCGACCCAACTTTTATTAGCAGATTCAGGTAATAGGACATTCCTGACAATAAAATGCTCTTGGTAATAAATATGCAACCATAAAAGGAGCTTAATAACGAACTTCCTCATTTGGGTTATCGTATCAAAATACATTCGTTTCCATAGACCTTGAAAAACGATTACGTAGATTATATAGACTAGCAAAGAACAAATTGTTCCCTTCAATTACCGGTGAGAGATGTGATTGGGACTTGAGTATTCATAGGTTGATTGCTATCGGCATTGCACATGGTATATGCTTGGCAGCCTCTGTGGTGTGCGTTTCTGTCTCCGCTGTCACTGATAACTCTCCCATAGGTGATGAAACTAGTTCAGTGGCTGATGGGGGGGTGCGTAGCATTGGAGTTTTTATTTGTTTACAGGGTCAAGGCTCGTGGAAGAGCTCGAACACTGAACAGACCAGGACACAATAGAACAAAAAGAACAGTGGAGAAGAGGGAAACACCAACAATCCACCACAGACAATCACAAGGACAACGTACACGAAAACTCATGCATGTGCTACTTGTAAATGTCTGCAACTGTGCAAGAGCCTCAGTGGACCTTGATACAGCTTTCTTTGGCCTGGTAGAACAGTGAGATCATGAGTTATACAGTCCCGGTCACAGCTTGGGTTAATTGATAACATGACAACTGCTTGGTTGTTCCCTCCAATTATGGGTGAGAGATGTGATTTGGCCTTTAGTTATGCTACTATTAATTTGTAATTGGTCACTGGCTTTGACACCAATACAAGTAATTATTACCGACCCCAGGCACCCACAAGCTACATATGTCAAACAAACAGTTTCAAATGGAGGATCTCGCCACCATTAGAGCATTTAAATTGTATCAGATGTGGCAATAAATGTGAATTGTTGCTCCCAGCTTGCCAGCTCGATGACAGAGGACTTTTGCATTTTTTTCTTCCTCCATCCCTAACCCGTTTATAATCTGATACGGGCACGGGAAACTTGCTAGTGTTGATTAAAAAAAAAAAAAAAAAAAAAAAAAAAAAAAATATATATATATATATATATATATATATATATATATATATATATATATATATATATATATATACATGTTGTTTTCTATTGTATACCTATTCTGATGTACCAGACTCTTTTACAGAGCATCGGTGCTGCTGAAGCAGTTTTATTGGCTAGAGATACACTGGGTGATTTGCTGTTGCCTTCCCAGCAGTAATTAGGGCAGGAATTTGAAATTTAGCCGTGACGCCAGAGATGGCTCGCCTACGCTTTGCGAAGGACAACTGTTTGCCGAATGCAAGCACAATGGGCCTTGCCTTCTGCAAGCAACTATATATATATATATATATATATATATATATATATATATATATATATATATATATATATATATATATATATATATATATATATATACACACACACACACACAGTATATCTTTACACTATTCTGAGTATCTAATTCAAAGAGCATTTTAAATGGAGATTTTCAGAACCTAACCCAAACCTACTCCCATTTTACCATTTGTCTTCTATCTCTGTTTAAAAAAAAAAAAGTTAATTTCATTCATTCTTGATTTGTTTTTCTATCCAGTAAAAACTTAGGCCATGTTTACTCAGAGGGGTCATCACGTTCACACGTAAAAAGAACATGCTGTTTTGGTCACATTGAAATGTCCCCCCCCCCCCCACCATTATCTTACCCACCAATTGCATCACCTCCTTCAAATAATATTTCCGAGCATTGCAAACGAATTATAATGCTGTTTTATTGTCTGCATCATTTTGTTATAAATATGTGTTATTCCTAAATGACCAATCACCTTATTTTTTATTTCCATAGTTTAAACTCGAGGCTGCACACATTAATCAACCCTGAAATTTTGATGATTCCTCAGTTTTTGGAAACATCATGTGTTAATCCCCGTCTCTCCAAAAATACACGTTAAAATTTCTGAGCATGGCATATGCATCGTGTGCATATTGTTTGATGTGAATCATTAGTGGTTCTGCAATTGTCATCGTGTGATTCGGATGACATTTGAGGGAGTTGATCGAGGAAAGTTAGAAGTTACGTAAAGGTCACGTATGACCACTTTCGCACTACGTAATCAGATACCGAATCTAAACTAGTTCTGCCGTCTGGTCAAAGAGTTGACATTATTGAGATTGCCATGTCAGGGTGCCCTCGGGGTAGAGTCATGTCAAGAGGAGCCGACTGTGGGAAGCATATTGTGTTGAAATTAATATTACCACTTCCCTTCACAACAACCGTTTTTCATAGTTTTATTTATTTATTCATTTTTGTACTGTCTGTTAACACTCGCCTCTGAGTTGTCCAACTTTGGTTCGATTCTCGATCCAGCTATAAACTGTCATCCCAGTATTTTGTCCGCAAGCTGATTCATCAATGTATGTTGCATCCGTGGAATGCACGTGGACCTGGGCGTCCTATTTGTTAGCAGTATTTGGAAGACATTAAAAATCCCATTGGTGTCTTTTGCGAAAAGTAGGCAAGCTATCGTCGGCACCCTGGCCAAATTCCAA
Source organism: Eptatretus burgeri (assembly GCF_056783735.1). Taxonomy (NCBI): domain Eukaryota; kingdom Metazoa; phylum Chordata; class Myxini; order Myxiniformes; family Myxinidae; genus Eptatretus; species Eptatretus burgeri. The sequence continues at coordinate 14,346,048 of NC_140968.1, forward strand.
ATTCCTGCTCTCACATGTTCAGTCGAACAAAGTTGGAATAATTAAGCCCATTAACGACTCGTCGTCATCGCTGTTTGTTAATTGCAGAAATTACGTTTGAAATTAGAAGGAAAATGGTGGGAAATTTAAACCTCAAGTTATAAGAGGTTTCGCAAATCAATGTTGTATGTTTTGTTGTGCAGAGAAAGGCAACAGCACCCCTCTCGAAGGATCACAATTGCATCGCCAGATACGTTCGATCACTGGGGTCAGAGGTGAAAAAGCGATCACGCAACCATCATCTGGAGGCTACAGCGGATTAATGTTGGCTGGCCCACTCCTCGCAGTTCTTCTGATCTCGATTTTTTGTGGTCTTGCCACTCTGGCTTTTCGTCGCCGAAAGAGGTCAAGTATGAGCCAACCAGGAAAGGTGTCCATGACACATTCCAGAAACCTGTCTGGATCTCATCTCAACCCACCAGCAATGAACAATGATGGTAAGTCAACTTGCAAATAAATATTAGAGACAGTTTGGATTGCTCTGTAATCCGAGGTGGTGTTGTACATCAGAGTGCCTTGTAAATAAATAAAAATTGGAAATACATATATATATATATATATATATATATTTATACACACACACACACACACACACACACACACACACACACACACACACACACACACACACACACACACACACACACACACACACACACACACACACACACACACACACACTGCCTTCAGAAAATATTCACAGCCCTTGACTTTGTCACATTTTGTTGTGTTAAAGCCTGAATTTAAAATGGATTAAATTGAGATTGCTTTGTCACCAACCTACACAAAACACCCCATAATGTCAATGGAATTCTTTGTTTTTTAGAATTTTTTTTACAAATCAATTAAAAATGAAAATCTGAAATGTCTTCTGTCAATAAGTATTCAATCCCTTTGCTGTGACATTTCAAATTCAGCTCAGGCACATCCAATTTCCTTTGACCAACCTTGAGATGTGTCTCTATAACTTGATTAGAGTCCACCCGTGGCCAATTCAATTGATTGGACTTGATTTAAAAAGAAACATTTCTGTATTAGGACCTGTCGTTGACAACTCATCACCGATCGAACACCATCCTACTGTGAAACATGGTGGTGGCATCATCACGCCTTGTGGGCGCCTTTCAGTGGCAGGGACTGGGAGACTTGTAAGGACAGAGGGAACAATTAATGGAGCCAAATACAGGCAAATCCTTGAGGAGAACCTGCTTCAGACTGAAAAAGAGCTTAGACTGCGGTGAAGATTTACGTTCCAACAGGACAATGACCCCAAGCATACAGCCAAAGCAACACTGGAATGGCTTCTGAACAAGAACGTGAAAGTCCTTGAGTGGCCCAACCAACACACAGACTTGAATCACATTGAGAATCTGTGGAAAGATTTGAAGATTGCTGTTCATCGTCGCTCCCCATCCAACTTGACAGAGCTTGAGCAAATGTGCAAGGAAGAAAGGAAGAAAATCCCCAAATCCAGAAGTGCAAAGCTCATACAGACACGTCCAAGAAGACTCGAAGCTGTAATCACTGCTCAAGGTGTTTCGACAAAATATTGACTCAGGGGTTGAATACTTATGTAAGTTTTTTTTATTTCTGTATTTCATATTTAATGAAAGTGGAAAATTTTGTAAAAACACATTTTCACTTTGTCTTTATAGGGTATTTTGAGCAGATCGGGGACAATTTCAATTTATTCAATTTTATGTTCAGGCAGTAACAACAAAATGTGAAAAAGCCAAAGCGTGTGAATACCTTGTGAAGGCACTTTACCTGTCCATATATATATATATATATATATATATATATATATATATATATATATATATATATATATATATATATATATATATATATATATATATATATATATTAATATTTGCCAGGGTGCCATTCATCAATGTGTGCGCCGTCCCTCGGATGGATGTTAAACCGACGTCTCGTCAGCCGGCAGTAGTTGGTGTAAGTTAAAGATTCCACAATGTCCTTCACAAAGAGTAGGCGAGCTATCGCCATCACCATGGCCAAATTACAAATGATTGCTCTAACCTAGAGAGGGCATTGCATCATTGGCACAGCTGTGCCCTCAGTCAATGATGCTACCCCACAGCCTTGTGCTGCATAAAAAAGAAGACTTTTCCTCCGAAAAATCTGAGAAGTGTTGCTTTGCTCTCATCAGTTTTATGATATTTAAGCATATTTCTGTTACCCTTCTTATGTCCCTCTCCACTTTTGTGGTGCAAATATAAATTTCCTTCCTTCATGGTGTGTTGGTGGTTTTGGTCATGTGGGAGGTGCGACCAGCTGGTTGAGAGACACAGACAGAGACACAGACAGAGACACAGAGAGCACGAGTTTGGTCAGAAAACAAATGGCTCGACAACAATATTTTCATTCATGAAAGGCGATTTTAATTATGGAAGACAATCGTCTTGACACTTGTTATTGAGGCCTTTAGATTTTAGAACCAACCAAAGTGTGTCATCCTGTTTCATTGCACTCTTGGGTTTGGAGATTTTTTTATTTTTATTTTTTTATGAACAATGTCCGTCTCTGCCGAAGTTATAAGAAGTACTTTCTCGTCATTTGTTTAATTAAATCAGCATGGGATTTTGTCATTATGGGAGAGATGCAAGGTCTTTGCTCAAAGCTATAATATTCTAAATTCACTTTTACTTTTCTCAGATCTGACATTCCAGCTTCCTCTTCTCCCTGGAATGTGCGAGCCAGCAGAAAACAGTACACACAATGCCCCAGACACAGTGCTGTTGTCGTACACATTCAAGCCGCGTTCTGTTGTGGGACCTGCTATGAACCTGGAAGACTGTGGGAAGGAGATAATCTCCCACGACATGCCGGTGAAACGACACGAAAGCACGTGCATTGGAGCCCGAGACAGCCCGGCGGGTTTCTGTCTAATTGAGAAAGGACGTGGCAGTGGAGAATAAAACTAATATTATAGATAAAGTACACCTTCAATAAGAGCAATCAATGGGAAGGTGCTTTTGAAGGTTGGTCTTTGTGGTCTGTTACAGTGAATGTTTAAAAGTTTTTTTCCAAAGGTGGGGTATCGCAACTAAAAATTGTTCGAATTATAACATTTTGTGACTTCCAAGAATGTACACACACACTCCTCTTGCCTTCAGGAGTTATCTTCATATTACTAAACTTGTTAAGGATTGGGGGGGGGGATTTAGATTGAGAAAAGAAAGGGGGTGATACTGGAGAGAAGGTTGGGAGGGAAAATAATGGAGGTGGGTGTGCGGGAAATGGTTGAGGAGGTAGTAAGAAATTCCCTTTATTTTGTATACCTACCATCAAGATTGTCACTAACACTGTATTTTATGTCTTCTTTCTTGAGCAATCGCCAGTTGGGGTCGACAGCAGAATCTGGATAAGGTGGGAACAAAGGTTAAACATTTCTGAGACGGCTTTGAGAAAAAAATAAATAAAAGGATCAAATCTATATAGGACCTCCAAATACATATAATCCATCCATCCATTGGGACCATACTCTGTGCAGAGCACTGGTGCCACCTGAGCAGCCTCCTGGACAATTAGACCCAATCCTGGACAGGTAACCACTCTGACACAGGATACCAGCAAGCTGGTACTCATTTTCCCAACTCCTGAAGGAATGACAGGCAGAGTTCAAGCCCACCTGGTATTAATTGAGCAGGCAAGTGGGAGTTGAACTCAGGACCTCAGGATCCCAATAGGATCCACAAGCCCACCACTCCAGCCATTTAAGCCAACACCAGAAATATTTGCGGAAACCTCCATTTAAAATGTGTAAAGCAGTTCTTGCCGAAGGTCTCGTCGTGTGAGCATATTTTAAAATTGATCGACGTCACTGAACAGCCTCGAGAGATTGAGTTTTATGTTGATGTTGTTGACTTGTATTTGTAACGTTGAAAGGCAATGAAAGTTCTTGACCTCTACAAGTCCCTTTTGAAACGTTGTTGCTTGTGATCCTTCTAAGTGATGTGCTGGTTAGTTAGTTTTGTATTGCAGAGTTTTTTTTTTTGTTGGAGGGGAAATTTTGTATTCCATGATGGATAACCTACTGACCTACTGATTCGTGGGCAGTTTCAAACTGACTGATATGTTTGTACTACTCTCTTGAGTAAAATTAGGCGCCATCGACATGATTCACTTGCAAAGGACAACGACATGGAGTGTGGGGTAAATTGACAAGATGACGTTCAGAAAAATAAGAAAACGGTTGAGGAGGGGGGTACGTGCCATATCACAGGGAAAAGAAGGGGGCGTGTGCATGGTTGCATATGTAACATGTGTATTGTCCCTTGGGCCGATGATAGTACGTTTTGTTTGCCAACAAGTCGTGCTGAGAAGTCAATGGTTAGCTCTGATGGACATGAGACACGAGGCACGAATTCTGATGATAGCGGGAATCAATCGATTGCTGGCGTTTCGGCGGAACGATCTTCTTGCGTTGTCCTGTCGTACAGGACACCTTTGGTCTCACGATGCCCCCTGATGGACTTCCGAAGGATGACGTTTGAGTTCAACAACTGACACAATGAATCAGATTTACTGGTGTGTTGAGATATTTTGTTTTTCATTTCTATCGATTACTCAATAAATGTCTCTTGATTTCAATACGTCACCTTCGTTTTGTTACCTGGCGCACACTTTCACTAGAAAAAAAAACAAAAAACAGAAAAATTAAACTCAAAAATTGGTGGTAGTTTGTTGGGAGCTAATAATTGGGCACAGCTGCCCAGAAAAGGCAAGGGTTAGGTCCGATGACGTTTCGACCCTAGAGTGGTCTTCATCGGGGACTCGGTGGTGAAACTTGCCTTCCACAAGGGGAACTAGAACGGCACGCAGTCGACAACATACTGCTCACCAAGCTGAACAGTTTCCTTCATGTAGATATAGTTGACACTCATGGAAGAGCTAGTACACTGAATGGATCAGGATGTAACAGAAGAAAAAAAAAAAAAAAAAACCAGGACTCAACACACGTATGCATGGGGTGGACAAGATGGATACAGAAGGCAACTGGAAGGAGGAAAAACTGGAAAATTTGAAGGAGGAGGTGTTTGTTTGGGGTTAACGAGGGTAGAGAAGATCATGGTTTTGGATTGAGGACGATCTGAGATGGTGGTGAACAGCTGTCTTGAAGACCTGGAGGGACGAATGAGATTGAAGAGGATGTGGAAGTTGATTCCACAGGTAGGAAAAAAGAGGAACAAATAGGTGGAGGTGAGCAATGATCCTGGATTTACACAGGTTCACCAGAAGAGGGTTGATGTTGGGCCGTGTGAGCCCTGCAGAAACCTGGGGGGGGGGGGGGGGACAAAGCACGGAAAGAGCAGAGGGTGAAAGGGGAAGGGAAAGACCAGAAAGGAGGCAGTAGAACACAGAGAGACCACCAAGATGTCTGCGGTAGTTAAGTGATAGGCCCATAGACTCGGCTTTAGCGTGGGAGATCCCAATGATCTTGAAGGTCTTGGTTTCCATGGCATCAAGCTGAGCAAAATGTGTGCAGGGGAGCCAGCCCAGATGGGAGAGCAGTACTCCATCAAGTTGCGTAATAGGTGCGTAGGACTTCAGGTGTGCCAAGAAAGGACTTTATACGATGGAGGATGCACAGTCGACAGCTGGCTTTGGAGGCCAACTTTGAAATGTGATTTGCCCAAGGAAGATCATGGCTGATTGTGAGACCCAGGAGTGTGAATGACTGAACTTCCTCAAGAGTATTGTTAAGAAAGTGGATGGGAGGGATTGCCAGCCAGTCCTTTCGGAGAGAGATAGTGAGAGCGTGAGATTTGTCAGGATTAAAAGTTTACGTTTTGTATCCACTGATCGGTTGGATCTGGATCTTCCTGAACCAAAATCTAATCAGCTTGTTCTTGTCACCGAACCAACTCATTCACCTAGTTTTGTCATAATTCCATCCACAACCTTTTGAGATATCGTTTTATGGATCATTTTTGGCCCCATCTCTCAATGGTAAAGAATTACTTTTAATTAATTTTCTTCATTCTTGTATCCCGATCTGGATCTTCACCAAAATTGAATCAATTTGTCCTTGTCACACATTCAACGTGTCCACCAAGTTTTGTCCGAATCCCTCCAGAAGTTATCGAGACATCCTGCTCATAGACAAACAGAAAAACAAACAGACAGGGGTGAAAATACAACCTCTGCCCACTTTTGGTGGCGAGGGCAACGAGAAGGGTACTCGGTAGAGCGCATACCTCGGCCAGGATGACCAGTTCACATTTTGTATCCCACCGATAGGTCGGACTCTGGATCCAGAACTGAACCAAAATCTAATCGGCTTGTTCGTCACCTACCCAACATATCCACCAACTTTTGTCATAACTCGTCTACAACTTTTTGAGGTATTGTGCGAAATATCGTTTTTGGCCTTCTCTCTCAATTGTGAAGAATCACTTAGAATTTTGTTTTTATTCTCGTATGCAGATCTGGATAATAATATTCTATCTATAATTCCAGCAATGTGTGTGTGTGTGTGTCTGTATGCGACCGCAGTTTCTCGACGATCGCCGGTCCGATCGGATTGAAACTTGCCAGGAATATTGCCGGGGCCCCGCGGATGTACCTTGTCGAGGTTTGATGTCAATCGGACCAGCAGTTCCCAAGTTACGGCCATTTATCTGTCGACCAATGACAAGACACGGTGCTATGACATCACGAATGACATCACAATTAATGTTTGTTTATTTATTTATTTATTTTTTGCACGATTGACGGTCCGATATGATTGAAACTTGCCAGGAATATTGCTGGGGACCCACAGATGTGCCTTTTCAAGGTTTGATATTAATCAGACGAGTGGTTCTCAAGTTACGGACATTTATCTGTCGACCAATGACAAGACACGGTGCTATGACATCACAATTAATGTTTGTTTATTTATTTATTTATTTATTTATTTTTGCACGATTGACAGTCCGGTCTGATTGAACCTTGCCAGGAATATTGCTGGGGACTCGCGGATGTGCCTTTTCAAGGTTTGATATCAATCGGACGAGCGGTTCCCAAGTTACGGCCATTTATCTGTCGACCAATGACACGGTGCGATGACCAATGTCGAACAAGACACGGTGCTATGACGTCACAATTAATGTTTATTTGTTTCTTTTTTTCTTTTTTTCTTTTTTTGCACGATTGATGGTCCGATCTGAATGAAACTTGCCAGGAATATTGCTGGGGACCCGCAGATGTGCCTTTTCAAGGTTTGATATTAATCGGACGAGCGGTTCTCAAGTTACGGCCATTTATCTGTCAACCAATGACAAGACACAGTGCTATGACGTCACAATTAATGTTTATTTATTCCTCGTACGGGCCCGTAGGGGCGGGCCCGTAGGTGCGTGCCCGTAGGTGAGTGCCAGTATGTGCAGCCCTCTCTCGCCCCCTCTCTCACGCCCCCCCTCTCTCGCCCCCTACTCTCATCCCCCCCTCTCTCGCCCCTCTCTCTCCCCCTCTCTTGCCCCCCTCTTCCCCTAGTCTCGCCCTTCCTCTCTCCCCTCTTCTCTCGCCCTCTTTCTCGCCCCCACTATCATACCCCCCTCTCCCGTCCCCTCTCTCGCAGATATTGATCGACAGATAAATGGCCGTAACTTGAGAACCGCTCGTCCGATTAATATCAAACCTCGAAAAGGCACATCCACGGGTCCCCAGCAATATTCCTGGCAAGTTTCAATCAGATCGGACTGGCGGTTGTCGAGAAACGGTGGTGGCAGACAAACAGTCAAACAGACGGACAGACACACACACACATACACACACACACACACACACACACACACACACACACACACACACACACACACACACACACACACACACACACACACACACACACACACACACACACACACACACACACACACACACACTGCTGGAATTATAGATGGATCATTATTATTAATTTATTTTTTTGCACGATTGACATCACAATTCTTCTTCTTCTTCTTCGTTTGCTATGACATCACAATCGACGCTGGGGACCTGAGTATGTGCCTTTTCAAGGTTTGATATCGTTCTTCATCCGTTTCAGCTGTTTCCCAAGTGTTTCCCAAGGTTTGAAAGCTGTTTTTCCCCAAGGTTTAAATTAATTGTTCAAATTATTAATTTATCCCAAGGTTTGAATTTTCCCAAGAGAAACAACTGTTTCCCAATGGTTTGAAAGCTGTTTTTCCGCAAGGTTTGAATTAATCGTTGTGCTTGGTAGACATTTGTGAATACATTTACAGAGAGAGGGGCGAGAGAGGAGGGCGAGAGAGAGGGGCGTCACAATTCAAGAGAGGGGGAGAGAGGAGGGCGAGAGAGAGAAGGCGTTACAATTCAAGAGTGGGGGCGAGAGAGAGGGGCGAGAGAGGGGGGGCGAGACTAGGGGGGAAAGATGGGGGGGGGCGAGAGAGAGGGGCGTCACAATTCTTCTTCTTCTTCTTCTTCATTTGATATGACGTCACAATTGACGTTGGGGACCTGAGTATGTTTCCGAGGGGTTTCCCAAGTTATGGCTATTTATGATACAGTTGGTCCGATCTAAATGAAATAATGCCCCAATCCAGTCATCGTTTACGAGAGCGAAGGAACGAAGCTGCACATACTGGCACGCACCTACGGGCACGCACTAGTAATAATAATAATAATAACCGTTCCTTTTGTGTGACACATAGAGCTGCCAAGGCAGTTTCATTTGACTGAGGAGCACAGTCCTGGACGGGTCACAACTCCGACTCAGGATACTCAAATGGCTAATTACCCCAGTAAGCTGGTACTCACTTTGCCAACCTCAGAAGGATGGCAGGCGAAGTCAACTCTACCTGGCATTAATTCAACAACCAAGCAGAATTTGAAATCAGGACTCTAGGATCCCAAGCCTGCCACCCTAACCAGTAAGCCACCACCAGGCATAAAGACAGACAATAGTGATTAATAAATATTACTTATAAAAAATCCTTCCGTCTCTTGTTGAATTTTGGTTTCACCAGTAAAGCAACAAACGGGGCTTATTATTGTCCTTAAATCTTTTCTGCCGTGACATCCACCAGGTAACTGGTGCACTCGCTCCAGTGCCTTGAAGGGGACACGTAACAATAGAATGAAACATTGACAGTTATTGTACTTGGCCTCCCCCTGCTTAATAAAACAAATGGGCATTCCCACATCAAAACAGCGGAACATTTAACACTTTTCCCCTCCCTGATCATGCCATCACCAAGTTCAAAGAAAACGTGATCAAAATAGCTCCCTCATGTCATGGCCCGTCATGGTCACCTATCCAATCCACAATCCCGAGAGATATGCAGAAACCCCGTGGAATTGCAACCGTCAAGTGACCATGAGACCCCAAATAAATTATCTTCTTCCTGATGCATATATATATATATATATATATATATATATATATATATATATATATATATATATATATATATATATATATATATACACATCATGAAAAGTAAATAATTCTGGCTGCAAGACCATGCGATCGATCAGGTTGAAACTTATAACATATATTCCCCATGACTACCAGAACGTAATTGCAAAATGTCACTTCAATTGATGAAGCCCAAGATGTACCGCCAAATATTTCATACTGATTGGATAAGGCATTCGATGTATGCAATTATGACGTCATAACGGAGCCACCAATGACATCATCAAACAAAAAAATCACACATTTCCAACGGTGGAGTTTTAAATTTTTCCATGGAGCGGTTTCAGAGAAACAGAGGTCCAAATTTATTCCTTTTTTTTCCAACATGACTGCTACACCACGTGATCTATGATGTCATAGTTATCAATGAAACATTCCGCATGAGACGTCGCACCGATGGTGAATATTTCGGGTCAACCGGAGAAGCTGTAACAGAGAAAACAGAGAAAACTAGAAGAGCACTCAGTAGAGCGCATACCTCCGCCACGTAATGCCTGATCCACGAGAACATATCGGGCCCAATACATGTTTGAAATATCCTGCTATATATCGTTTTTGGCCCCATCTCTCAATGGTGAAGAATCACTTAAAAAATTTGAGTAGTCAGATCCGGATCCGGATCTTCACCAAAATCGAATCAATTGTTCCTTGTCACACGCCCAACGTGTCCACCAAGTTTCATCCGAATCCGTCGACAACTTTTTGAGATATCCTGTACATTCAAACAAACAAACAAACAGACAAACAAACAAACAGACAGAAAGGGGTGAAAACATAACCTCCTTGACCTTCGGTGGCGGAGGTAACAAAACACAACCAAAAACTATCATCTTTCGTTAGTCTCATGGCCTACACGTTAGTCTCATGGCCTACACGTTAGTCTCATGGCCTACACGTTAGTCTCATGGCCTACACGTTAGTCTCATGGTCTACACGTTAGTCTCATGGCCTACACGTTAGTCTCATGGCCTACACGTTAGTCTCATGGCCTGACGTTAGTCTCATGGCCTACACGTTAGTCTCATGGCCTGACGTTAGTTTCATGGCCTACACGTTAGTCTCATGGCCTACACGTTAGTCTCATGGCCTACACGTTAGTCTCATGGCCTGACGTTAGTTTCATGGCCTACACGTTAGTCTCATGGCCTACACATTAGTCTCATGGCCTACACGTTAGTCTCATGGCCTGACATTAGTCTCACACATCATTCATCAATAACGAAAACTCCATCTCACAGCCATGAGGTGGAGATACAGTATTTGTTACCAAACAAGATGTCAGACAGAATTGCCTTTCAGTAACAACATTCTTTTGCAGTCTTCTGAGGCCAAGACTCGAGGTATCATTGACGACTGCTTCCAGGTCGAGTACATTAAATCACTGTTTGACCCTCCTACAGAAGCTTCCGTAATGCCCATCTCATCTGCTGCGGAACCATCTTCTCCTTTCATACGCAGCACAAGACAGTAGCATCATTGGATGAGGATGCGGCTCTGCCGCTGATGCCATGCCCCTGCGTGTTCGAGAAGGAATTTGTCATTTGTTCAGGATGCCATCTCCAGCTTTCATACTCTTCATGAAGGACACTATGGGATCTTGAACGTCCACCAACTGACGCTGGCAGATGGGACACCGAGTTTAATGTCTCTCCGAGGGACAGCACACACATCGATACCTCACCCTACCTGAGAGACAGCAGGATGACCGTTTGTAGCTGTGTCGACATTTTGAACCCGGGCGAGACGGCTCAGAGACGAGTATGTGTGCCCCGAGCCAATCCCGCCAGCCACAACCACTTGGGGCAGGAATTTTTTTGACATCTCATTGATCGAAAAGTGCGAGATCAACAAGATGTCGAGACTCTTGATCAATTTGTCGTGGGAGGCAAAAGCTTCAGCACCTGGCATGAGCTTTACATGCGGTCATTGCTAACCTTCCAGTTAACCCTTTGAACCCTCGCGGCCATTTTACCGGCCGCCATTCAAACCTCCACATACCCGAGCGGCTGGTTTACCGGTCACCATTCAAACCTCCACATGCCCGAGCGGCTGGTTTACAGGCCACCATTCAAATCTCCACATACCCGAGCGGCTGGTTTACAGGCCACCATTCAAACCTCCACATACCCGAGCGGCTGGTTTACCGGCCACCATTCAAACCTCCACATACCCGAGCGGCTGGTTTCCCGGCCACCATTCAAACCTCCACATACCCGAGCGGCTGGTTTTCTGGCCACCATTAAAACCTCCACATATCCGAGCGGCTGGTTTACCGGCCGCCATTCAAACCTCCATATACCCGAGCAGCTGGTTTACCGGTCACCATTCAAACCTCCACATACCCGAGCGGCTGGTTTACCGGCCACCATTCAAACCTCCACATACCCAAGCGGCTGGTTTTCTGGCCACCATTAAAACCTCCACATACCCGAGCGGCTGGTTTACCGGCCGCCATTCAAACCTCCATATACCCGAGCAGCTGGTTTACCAGTCACCATTCAAACCTCCACATACCCGAGCGGCTGGTTTACCGGCCACCATTCAAACCTCCACATACCCGAGCGGCTGGTTTACCGGCCACCATTCAAACCTCCACATACCCGAGCGGCTGGGTTCCCGGCCACCATTCAAACCTCCACATACCCGAGCGGCTGGTTTACCAGCCGCCATTCAAACCTCCATATACCCGAGCGGCTGGTTTACCAGTCACCATTCAAACCTCCACATACGCGAGCGGCTGGTTTTCTGTCTACCATTAGAACCTCCACATACCCGAGCGGCTGGTTTACCGGCCGCCATTCAAACCTCCATATACCCGAGCAGCTGGTTTACCAGTCAGCATACAAACCTCCACATACCCGAGCGGCTGGTTTACCGGCCACCATTCAAACCTCCACATACCCGAGCGGCTGGTTTACCGGCCACCATTCAAACCTCCACATACCCGAGCGGCTGGGTTCCCGGCCACCATTCAAACCTCCACATACCCGAGCGGGTGGTTTACCGGTCGCTATTCAAACCTCTATATACCCGAGCGGCTGGTTTACCGGACACTATTCAAACCTCCACATACCCGAACGGCTGGTTTACCAGTCACCATTCAAACCTCCACATACCCGAGCGGCTGGTTTCCAGGCCACCATTCAAACCTCCACATACCCGAGCGGCTGGTTTCCCGGCCACCATTCAAACCTCCACATACCCGAGCGGCTGGTTTACCGGTCGCTATTCAAACCTCTATATACCAGAGCGGCTGGTTTCCTGGCCACCATTCAAATCTCCACATACCCGAGCGGCTGGTTTCTCGGCCACCATACAAACCTCCACATACCCGAGCGGCTGGTCTACCGGCCGACATTCAAACGTCCATATACCTGAGTGGCTGGTTTACCGGCCGCCATTCAAACCTCCACATACCTGAGTAGCTGGTTTACCGGCCGCCATTCAAACCTCCACATACCTGAGTGGCTGGTTTACCGAACGCCATTTAAATCTCCACATACCCGAATGGCTGGTTTACCGGCCGCCATTTAAATCTCCATAGACCCGAGCGGCTGGTTTCCCGGCCACCATTCAAACCTCCACATACCCGAGCGGCTGGTTTCCCGGCCACCATTCAAACCTCCACATACCCGAGCGGCTGGTTTACCGGTCGCTATTCAAACCTCTATATACCAGAGCGGCTGGTTTACCGGACACTATTCAAACCTCCACATACCCGAGCGGCTGGTTTCCTGGCCACCATTCAAACCTCCACATACCCGAGCGGCTGGTTTACCGGTCGCTATTCAAACCTCTATATACCAGAGCGGCTGGTTTCCCGGCCACCATTCAAATCTCCACATACCCGAGTGGCTGGTTTCTCGGCCACCATACAAACCTCCACATACCCGAGCGGCTGGTCTACCGGCCGACATTCAAACCTCCACATACCTGAGTAGCTGGTTTACCGGCCGCCATTCAAACCTCCACATACCTGAGTGGCTGGTTTACCGAACGCCATTTAAATCTCCACATACCCGAATGGCTGGTTTACCGGCCGCCATTTAAATCTCCATAGACCCGAGCGGCTGGTTTCCCGGCCACCATTCAAACCTCCACATACCCGAGCGGCTGGTTTACCGGCCACCATTCAAACCTCCACATACCCAAGCGGCTGGTTTTCTGGCCACCATTAAAACCTCCACATACCCGAGCGGCTGGTTTACCGGCCGCCATTCAAACCTCCACATACCCGAGCGGCTGGTTTACCAGCCGCCATTCAAACCTCCACATACCCGAGCGGCTGGTTTACCGGCCACCATTCAAACCTCCACATACCCGAGCGGCTGGTTTACTGGCCACCATTCAAACCTCCACATACCCGAGCGGCTGGGTTCCCGGCCACCATTCAAACCTCCACATACCCGAGCGGCTGGTTTACCGGCCGCCATTCAAACCTCCACATACCCGAGCGGCTGGTTTACCGGTTGCTATTCAAACCTCTATATACCCGAGCGGCTGGTTCACCGGACACTATTCAAACCTCTATATACCCAAGCGGCTGGTTTGCCGGCCACCATACAAACCTCCACATACCCGAGCGGTCGGTTTACCGGTCGCCATTCAAACCTCCACATACCCGAGCGGTCGGATTTTTTTTTGCAGGGATCCCAAAGTCCAAGGAGTTCATGGGGGTTAACCCACTTGCTTCAGACACAATTATGAAACAAACAAACAAACAAAACTCTGCAGCTGTGACTGCGGCTCATTCAATACTCCTCTCACCACAAGCACCAACTGGCGGGATGGTGAGCAATTGGGCTGGCAGGATGAGCCTCGAGTTGTGCACGCTCCCCTTTGAGTTGTCGAGCCCGAGCTCGAGCCACGTGTTAATCCCGTCTCTCCACGAATAGACATCATAACTTCTTGCTCTGAGCATGGCACGTGCATCGTGTGCATATTGTTTGATGTGAATCATTAGTGGTTCTGCAATTGTCATCGTGCGATTCGGATGACATTTGAGGGAGTTGATCGAGGAAAGTTAGAAATTACGTAAAGGTCACGTATGACCAGTTTCGCACTACGTAATCAGATACCGAATCTAAACTCGTTGTGCTTGTCCCGTCAGGGTGGATGTTTTGAGATTGCCATGTCAGGGTGTCCTCGGGGCAGAGTCATGTCAAGAGATACCGACTGTGGGAAACGTCTTGTGTTGAAATGAAAATTAATAAACCCACTTCCCATCACAACAACCGTATGTCATTGGGTTTTTTTTTTTTTTACGACTTGTTTCCACTTGCCCCAGAGCTGTCGGGGTTCGAGTCTGGATCCATCTGTGGACCGTCATTCTGGTGTGTTGCAGGCAAGGCGACGAGGCATCATGATCAACGTTGGAGGATTGTGTTGATTTTTTGTTTAGGGCACACATCGAAAACCGTTCGAAGGAGGACATTGACGCTTCACCACATTTTACATGTGGTGGAGGTGCAGTGGTGGGGGTGCAGTGTGTGCAGTGTGCAACCAGTATGTGCAGGGAAA
Organism: Eptatretus burgeri; assembly: GCF_056783735.1. Classification (NCBI taxonomy): domain Eukaryota; kingdom Metazoa; phylum Chordata; class Myxini; order Myxiniformes; family Myxinidae; genus Eptatretus; species Eptatretus burgeri. The sequence continues at coordinate 14,361,055 of NC_140968.1, forward strand.
GTGCAGAGCAGATGAGGATTTCCTAATTTTAGTCCAGGATTGCTTTTTAACCCAGTTTGCAGATAAGCCCACGAGGGGGAGTGCGGTGTTAGACCTTTTAACGAATGATCCCAATATGCCTGGTGTTCGCTTAATGGTTACGGGTGGCAGGCTTTGGATCCAAGGGTCCTGAGTTCAAATCCCGCTCAGTTGTTGAATTAATACCAGGTGGGGTTAACTCAGCCTGTCATCCTTCCGATGTAATGAGTGCCAGCTTGCTGGTATCTTGTGTCGGAGTGGCGACCCATCCAGGATTGTGCCCAATGGCCAAGGAGACTGCTTCAGCAGCACAAACGATCTGGACAGAGTATGGTCCCGACGGGTGGATGGATTGATGGATGGATGGATGTCCTTCTTCAGATGTAGAGACCAAAACTGACCATTCTTTGTTTTGATCATGTACTTTGGTCTTGTGGCCAAAGTGTATGCACTGAGCTGTGTAATATTATCTTTGTAACCATTTTTCTTTTCCAAGAAAATAAATAACTCAAAAAGGAAGGCATTTCTCAAGAGAGATGATGCTTCGGGGCAGAAATACATGGATTGAATTCTTTTCCTAAAGCGAGGGCTGGCGATTTGCCAATACAAGGCTTCCAAAACCCATGGAAACTGCTGAATGGGTTAGAAATGTAGTAGCTGACATTGCTTTATGTAGTTGCAATTGCAACTGAGCCATGATGATTATATATATATATATATATATATATATATATATATATATATATATATATATATATATATATATTGTATATATATATACATCTCAGATAAGAATCCTGGGTGTGGCTAAGATAGTGAGCATGTCTTGTATGACAACCTTGGGTGTGGCTAAGATATTGGGCGTGTCTTGTATGACAACCTTGGGTGTGGCTAAGATCTTGGGCGTGTCCAGTTAAAGAATCCTGGGCGTGGCTAAGATATTGGGCGTGTCTCATATGAGAACCCTGGGCGTGGCTAAGATACTGGGCGTGTCTTGTATGAGAACCCTGGGCGTGGCTAAGATATTGGGCGTGTCTCCTATGAGAACCCTGGGCGTGGCTAAGATATTGGGCGTGTCTCCTATGAGAACCCTGGGCGTGGCTAAGATATTGGGCGTGTCTTGTATGAGAACCCTGGGCGTGACTAAGATATTGGGCATGTCTCCTATGAGAACCCTGGGCGTGGCTAAGATATTGGGCGTGTCTCCTCTGAGAACCCTGGGCATGGCTAAGATCTTCGGCGTGTCTCGTATGAGAACCCTGGGCGTGGCTAAGATATTGGGGTGTCCAGTTAACGAATCCTGGGTGTGGCTAAGATATTGGGCGTGTCTCGTATGAGAACCCTGGGTGTGGCTAAGATATTGGGGGTGTCCAGTTAAAGAATCCTGGGTGTGGCTAATATATTGGGCGTGTCTCGTATGAGAACCCTGGGTGTGGCTAAGATATTGGGGGTGTCCAGTTAAAGAATCCTGGGTGTGGATAAGATATTGGCCGTGTCTCGTATGAGAACCCTGGGCGTAGCTAAGATATTGGGGGTGTCCAGTTATAGAATCCTGGGTGTGGCTAATATATTGGGCGTGTCTCGTATGAGAACCCTGGGTGTGGCTAAGATATTGGGGGTGTCCAGTTAAAGAATCCTGGGTGTGGATAAGATATTGGCCGTGTCTCGTATGAGAACCCTGGGCGTAGCTAAGATATTGGGAGTGTCCAGTTAAAGAATCCTGGGCGTGGCTAATATATTGGGCGTGTCTCGTATGAGAACCCTGGGCGTGGCTAAGATCTTGGGGGTGTCCAGTTAAAGAATCCTCAGCGTGGCGAAGAACTTGGGCGTGGCTAAGAACTTGGGCGTGCCGACTATCAGAATCCTGGGTGTGGCTAAGATCTTGGGCGTGCCGACTATCAGAATCCTGGGTGTGGCTAAGATCTTGGGCGTGGCTAAGGTCTTGGGCATGCCCAGTATAAGAACCTTGGGCATGGCTTTATTCGTCAACTGCGTAATGACTTCATTGGGTTTATTCTTTCTATTCATGGGGTTCTTTTATCAAGCAAAAGGTGGTATTGTGGGACAGACCATATAACTCATGCAGTGCATGTCTAACCCTAACAAATGCAGTGCATCAATGAGTCAGTCTCCAAGGAAAATCTTAATTTATTCATCCACATCTTTTCAAAATAAGACGTAGCATAATATATACACAAAGCCAAATACTTGCTGTACATCACTGCATTTAATAAAAAACTAAAAATAGAAAATATATATATTTATAAACGTTGCATACATTTGAAAAAGATGTATGAACACAATAACAATTTATCAAACAATAAAATAAGTGACATTTCAAAACCCACTGTTCACTTCCATCCATTCGCTTCCTTTTTTTCCCCCCAACTGTGGAATCAACTTCCTCAGTCTCTTCAATCCAAATCTTCCCTCCAGGTCTTCACCGCAATATCGGGCCAAACACGACCATGATCTTTTCTACCCCCATTGAATGTACTCTCCTTGCCCCCATATTTATTCAAGTCTCCCTCGATTTTGTACCTCAATTCCTACAACTTGCGATGAAACCCACCCCCTCTCTTTATGCTGTTCTTTTCGTTAAGTTATGTCCTGATCAGTTAGGTGTTCTAGGTCTTCCATGAGCCTCGACACCGGATACAAAAAAAATAAAGGTCAGTCTGCAATGTGTTATTACAAACACTCAGCATTGCATCATTGTTGTTTGTAAACAAAATAATTATATATATATATATATAATGTTCAGATGTCCCAGCACAGCAAGCCTAAAATGTCTGGTTGTACGAGGACCCTTGTACGAGTCTTAGAGTTCCTTTTAACTTTTTGTTGTGTACTATAACCATAAAGTGAAGAAAGCAGGATAACTGAGAAGGAATATGGCAGAAGGAGTGGAGAGCAGTAGAAAGGAGGATATGATCAATTATATCATTGATAATTTGGTATTGATGAATTAAATAATTATTTAGTATTGATGCAAAACTGCAGCAAGGCAAGTCTTTCATTGCACACAGCAGCGGTCTCTCTCCTTGCCCTGACCACGTCCGTTTTGCACCTTCTCCCGAACGTACATCAGGTCGCTGTTGATACTTGGTCTTCGGGCTGTGGATGAGACGAGGCCACATGGTTCCTGCGACCCAGCATTCGGCAACACACTGCTTGCTTCCTTGGCGGAATGGGTCAGTGGTGAGATGCACTGGTGGCGCGTGGGACTCATTTCGCTGGGGAGACCCGCAAGCTGGAAAAGGCCACTGAACATGTCGTCGAGACCCAGGTTGCACTTGGCTGATACCTCGAAATAGGCAACGTCCGGCCCAAGCGTGGTCTCGACCTCCGATCTCCCGTTCACGTGTTGGACGGGAGAAGTATCGATCTCCGCCCGGTTCCCGCAGATAACTATGGGAACATCATTGAGACCCAGAGGTCGGTTGTAGAGGGCTGACTTGGTTTGTATGATCTGTTCACGCAATCGTACGACCTCCTTGAAAGATTCGTGGCTGTCGATGCTGAAGACCAGCAAAAAGATGTCTCCTGCGAGAAAGAAGAGAGAACGAAGGACATTTCAATGTTTGTCCACAAAGACCACCTGACTGGTCGTCTCAACATTGCTGCTTTCATCAACTTGTTCGTTTTCAACAGTTTTCAACCGATTAACAAGGAGGAGACTTCTCGAGATACACCGATGACCACAAAGCGCACATGCATGCAGGACAAGACCTTCAATTGCATCTCCAACATAAGAGGAAGTAAATCTTCCGTTAAACTGTAGATAGTTACATTCTAGTCGAAGTTCTCGCAAAGCCAATGTGAAGACCCTTCCCATGATCTCAAGGATTACTCACCGGTGAGGATGGAGAGTCGCCGCATCGCCGGGTATGGCAAGTTCCCCGAGGTGTCGAGGACGTCGAGCTGGTATACTTCGCCCCGAATGCGATACAGCTTGCGATGAAACTCATCGATCGTGGGGATGTACTGCTCGTTGAAGTGACCGTGCAGAAAGCGGGACACGATTGAGGTTTTCCCGGCTTTGGAGGAGCCGAGGACAACCATGCGGTGACAGTTTTTGGCTGGAATGCGCAACTGTTTGCTCCGTGGAGACATGATGGGCTGTGTACGATCCGATCGAGATATCGGGAGCCGTGTGGACCTCGCCTGTGCATCACCCTTTTATAAACCACCTCGATGCCCTTTCTCACATGTCCCTCCCTCCCTCGCTGTGCTCGTAATTGCAAGCGTGTGCAGACGTGCGTCAGAAGGATGGGTGATGTAGGGAAGGGAGGTGAGGACAACAAGTGGAGAACTAAAGGAAGGGGGGGCCCTCAAGAGGAAGGGAACTAAAGGAGAGGAGACAAGTGAGGCAAAGGAGGGTTGGTGGTTGAGATACACAAACACAAGGCATTGGCTCTCAATAAAATGCACACAAAGTTTAAAATTTCAGGAAAGGCAATTAAATAGCAGAGAGACTCTGTGATATGAGGTGTCAACAACACCTAATAGATAACGTCAGCGTGTGATGGAACGATTGCACATACACGTCTCACCGATAATTGGAGGGAATAACCAATCAGGTCTTACATAATCAATTACACCAGGTGGCGAGAATTGTAAAGAAATTGACTCCTTCCATGCTACTCGAGCCGAAGAAAGCTGCATAAAGCAACCAAGAAAAGCTACGCAAGGTAAGAGCTTTGCTGTTTCAAACTTGACCCGAGTTTCTTTCAAACTGCACACATTCACAAGTAGTACATACATGAGAATCCCAATGCTACATGCCCCCTCAACCGCCGGATTCGGATCTTCACCGAAATCAAATCAATTCGTCCTTCTCACACATTCAACCTGTCCACCAAGTTTCATCCGAATCCATCCACCACTTTTTGAGATATCATGAAAATGTTATATATATATATAAATATAAATATAAATATAAATATAAATATAAATATAAATAGATAGATAGATAGATAGAGAGAGAGAGAGAGAGAGAGAGAGAGAGAGAGAGAGAGAGAGAGAGAGAGAGAGAGAGAGAGAGAGAGAGAGAGAGAGAGAGAGAGAGAGAGAGAGAGAGAGAGAGAGAGAGAGAGAGAGAGAGAGAGAGAGAGAGAGAGAGAGAGAGAGAGAGAGAGAGAGAGAGAGAGAGAGAGAGAGAGAGAGAGAGAGAGAGAGAGAGAGAGAGAGAGAGAGAGAGAGAGAGAGAGAGAGAGAGAGAGAGAGAGAGAGAGAGAGAGAGAGAGAGAGAGAGAGAGAGAGAGAGAGAGAGAGAGAGAGAGAGAGAGAGAGAGAGAGAGAGAGAGATGTGTATCGGTTTCGCCCGATCGCTCAGTGGTGAAGAATCACTTTAAAAGTTCTAGAATCCAGATCCGGATCTTTACCAAAATCTAATCAGTTCGTCCTTGTCACACACCCAACCTACGCACAAATTTTTATCCAAATTCGTGGACAACTTTTGGAGATATCCTGCACACAGACAAACAGACAAACAAACAGACAGACGGGGTAAAAAACGTAACCTCCTTCCACCTTCGATGGCAGAGGTAACAAGACCCAATTATGTCTATCACCTGTAATTGGAGGGAATAAGCAATCAGCTCTCACCGAAGGAATTATCCCAGGTGGCTAGGATTATCAAATAAATTAACTCCTTCCATACTCTTCTAACAGACAAGCATGTACCACATGCAAACATCAAAAGCAGTCAATATATGTATGTATACATATATATATATATATAAGCCTGGTGTTGGCGCAGTGGTAAGGGCAGTGGCTTGGGACCCAAGAGGTCCTGAGTTCAAGCCCCGTTGGGACACTGAATTTATATAATGTATATATATATATATATATATATATATATATATATAAAAATATATATAAAAATATATATAAACCAAGTCGAAAACACCAGGGGGTTGACTCAGCCTGCCATCCTTCCGAGGTCGGCGAAATGAGCACCAGTTGTACTGGGCCCGGTGTATGCCCCGGTTAGAATAGGTGTACCATATCCCTGTGTGTCGTAAGAGGCGACCAGGGTTGCGTCAGGAAGGGCATCCGGCGTAAAAACCTATGCCAAATTATTATGCGGACAACAAAACGAATTTCCATACCGGATCGGTCGAGGCCCGGGTTACCAACGACCGCCACCGGTACCGGTGGTCAGCAGGGTACCAGTGGAAATTGTGCTACTGCTGGGCGAAGGAGGAGAAGGAGACGGGGAAGGCGAGTCCGGAGGCAGTGGGAGAGGGGGAAGGGTAGAAGTGTGGGAGGTGAGAGTTGGAACTCTGAATGTTGGGACGATGACTGGCAAAGGGCGAGAGTTGGCTGATATGATGGAGAGAAGAAAGGTGGACATACTGTGTGTACAAGAGACCAAGTGGATGGGGAGTAAGGCGAGGAGCATTGGAGGTGGTTTCAAACTGTTCTACCATGGTGTGGATGGGAGGAGAAATGGTGTCGGGATAATCCTGAAGGAAGATCATGTCAAGAGGGTATTGGAGGTGAGGAGGGTGTCTGACCGAGTGATGAGTGTGAAGTTGGAAATTGAAGGGGTGATGATGAATGTCATCAGTGCATATGCCCCACATATGGGGTGTGAGATGGAATATAAAGAAGATTTCTGGAGTGAGTTAGATGAAGTGGGGGAGAGTGTATCCAAGGATGAAAGAGTGGTGATTGGAGCAGATTTCAATGGTCATGTTGGGGAAGGTAATAAAGAGGATGAGGAGGTGATGGGGAGGTACGGTCTCAACAAGAGAAATGTGGAAGGGCAAATGGTGGTAGAGTTTGCAAAAAGAATGGAAATGGCAGTGGTAAACACGTATTTCAAGAAGAAGGAGGAACACAGGGTGACATACAAGAGTGGAGGAAAGTGCACACAGGTGGATTACATCTTAAGTAGGAGATGCAACCTGAAAGAGATTCGTGACTGTAAGGTTGTGGCAGGGGAGAGTGTAGCTCGACAGCATCGATTGGTGGTCTGTAGGATGACTTTCGAGGTGAGGTTGAGGAAGAGAGTGAGGGCTGAACCAAGGACCAGATGGTGGAAGCTGAAGGAGGAAGACTGTTGCGTGAAATTTAGGGAGGAGGTGAAACAGGCGCTGGATGGTGGTAAAGATGGGTGGGATGATTGGGCAACGACAGCAGAAGTTGTGAGGGAGATAGCTCGGAAGGTACTTGGTGTGACATCTGGACAGAGGAAGGAAGATAAGGAGACTTGGTGGTGGAATGAGGAAGTACAGGAAAGTATAAGGAAGAAGGGGTTGGCTAAAAAGAAGTGGGATAGTCAGAGAGATGAAGAAAGTCGGCAGGAGTACAAGGAGTGGCGTCGAAAAGCAAAAAGAGAGGTGGCAAAGGCCAAGGAAAAGGCATATGACGAGCTGTATGAGAAGCTGGATACAAAAGAAGGGGAAAAGGATTTATACCGATTGGCAAGACAGAGGGACCGAGCTGGGAAGGATGTGCTGCAGGTTCGGGTGATAAAGGACGCAAAATGGGAATGTGCTGACCAGCGAGGAGAGTGTGTGGAGAAGGTGGATGGAGTACTTTGACGAGCTGATGAATGAAGAAAATGAGAGAGAGAGAAGGTTGGAAGAGGTGGAGATAGTGAATCTGGAAGTGGGGTGGATCAGTAAGGATGAAGTGAGGACTGCTATGAAGAAGATGAAAAGTGGAAAGGCGGTTGGCCCAGATGGTATACCAGTGGAGGCATGGAAGTGCTTAGGAGAGATGGCAGTGGGGTTGTTAACCAGATTGTTTAATAAAGTCTTGGAAAGTGAGAGGATGCCGGAGGAGTGGAGATTAAGTGTACTGATTCCGATTTTCAAGAATAAGGGTGATGTGCAGAGCTGTGGAAATTACAGAGGGATAAAGTTGTTAAGCCACACCATGAAGTTGTGGGAAAGAGTAGTGGAAGCTCGGTTGAGAGGAGAGGTGACGATCTGTGAGCAGCAATTTGGGTTTATGCCAGGAAAGAGCACCACTGATGCGATGTTTGCTTTGAGAATGTTGATGGAGAAGTATAGGGAAGGCCAGAAAGAGTTACATTGTGTGTTTGTGGATTTAGAGAAAGCTTATGATAGGGTGCCAAGAGAGGAGTTGTGGCGTTGTATGAGGGAAGTCGGGAGTGGTGGAGAAGTATGTGAGGATCGTGCAGGATATGTATGAGGACAGTGTGACAGCGGTGAGGTGTGCGGTAGGAATGACGGACCGGTTTAAGGTTAAAGTGGATTGCACCAAGGATCGACTCTGAGCCCTTTCCTGTTTGCAATGGTGATGGACAGGTTGACGGACGAGATCAGACTGGAGTCTCCATGGACCATGATGTTCGCAGATGACATCATGATCTGTAGGAGAGTAGGGAGCAGGCTGAATCGAGCCTTGAGAGGTGGAGGTACGCACTGGAGAGAAGGGGAATGTTCGTCAGTAGGAGTAAGACGGAGTACATGTGCGTAAATGAGAGGGAGGGTGGTGGTATGGTGCAGTTGCAAGGAGTTGAGGTGGGGAAGGTGGATTGGTTTAAATACTTGGGATCAACTGTCCAAAGTAACGGAGAGTGTGGGAGAGAAGTGAAAAAGAGAGTGCAGGCAGGATGGAGTGGGTGGAGAAGAGTTGCAGGAGTGATTTGTGACAGAAGGGTAGCTGCAAGAGTGAAGGGGAAAGTATATAAGACGGTAGTGAGACCAGCTATGTTGTATGGTTTGGAGGCGGTGGCGCTAACAAAAAGACAGGAAGCAGAGCTGGAGGTGGCAGAGTTAAAGATGCTGCGATTCTCGTTGGGAGTGACGAGGATGGATAGGATAAGAAATGAGTGTATTAGAGGGACAGCGCAGGTAGGACGGTTTGGAGACAAAGTGAGAGAGGCGAGATTGAGATGGTTTGGACATGTGCACAGGAGGGAAACGGAGTATATCGGGAGAAGGATGTTGAAGATGGAGCCGCCAGGCAGGAGGAGAAGAGGAAGGCCAAAGAAGAGGTTCATGGATGCGGTGAGGGCGGACATGCGGGTGGTTGGAGTGTCAATGGAAGATGTGGAGGATAGAGCAAAATGGAGACAGTTGGTCCGCTGTGGCGACCCCTAGCGGGAGCAAGCCGAAAGAGGAAGAAGAGATATATATATATATATATATATATATATATATATATATATATATATATATATATATTGTTGCGGATTCCGCGCCCGCCGGCGTGCTGACGGCCACGTAACTCGAATCGCGGCACGTCGCCCACCGGACGGACAATCCAGTCGTGACCCTCTCGGACTAACGCCGGGAACCAGTCACGGGTGGACCTTTCGGTCTCACCGCGATCGAGCCAACCAGCCCCCGCGTGGGATAGGGTTGCTCGCCAAATTCGACCTACCTAAGTACCCACGCGGAGGGTAGACCGGGCGATCGCACCTCGCCGCAGGTCGACTTCGGACACGGGCCACTTAAGCGACCCGTTCCGTACTATCAGAATAACCGAGCGGTGTTATCGTCGACCTCGACGGTTCGATTAATTATCGGGCGTATTCAGCCCACTACCAACCCTTTACGTGAAGCAAGATGGGGATTCAATGGGAGAAAAAGACGAAGCGAAGCGGGAGAACAGTTCAATAATAAAGCACATTTATTCGCGGCACACGGGAAGCACACATATTCAATTCCACCAAAAGCACACAGAAAAAACACAATTCCATTTACACAAAAAGCAAATATAAAAGCGAAAACACAATGCAGAGCTAATACCGACTACCGAGCACACGGCAACACTTATACAATTCTACCTCACAGACGGCGCCGACAACACATACCCAAAACCAAGGAAAAGAAATACCCTCAAGGATGAGGCAGGCCTGAGGCCGAGACCGGGTCGCGCCTACCCGTCTGGTGATGAGACGCGGAGCGGCGATGGCGCCCCAACTCCGCGGACCTCGCGGACAGTGTCTGGCAAGGGGTGGGAAAGGGGCCCCCTTGGTCGCACTATCTCAGCGCGGGGGGAAACAGGAGGGGGTTGCTGATGCTCGGGGTATAGAGGATCTTTATTATCCCTGGAGTGCGTCTCCACCTCGGCCAGGTCGCGCTGCCGGCCTCCCTCGGGCGTGCGGCTCCCGGCACCGACGCGAGCACCCCCTCGTCTGCCTTCGCCGCTGCCGCCTCTCCGCCTCTGGACTCTCCGACTCTGGACTCTTCTTTGGACTCTCCCGTTGGACTCTTCTTTGGACTCTCCTGTTGGACTCTTCTTTGGACTCTCCTCGTTCGACTCTCTTCAGCTTCTCCAGCTACTGCAGGCTTCGGGCTCCAGACTTCCACACCGCTCTGACTGACGAACACGGTTCTTTTATCCCCCCCGTAGCTTCGCCTTTGACCCCCTCCCTTTGACCTTTCACCTCGCTCCCCATTGGCCCGAGAAAAAGTGGGCGTGAAGGCTTTTTGATCGACAAATTTGCAGATATCGATCGTCCTGGAGGCGGGGCCAATTCGCCCCTCGCTCACCGATTGGACGGCAAAAAGTGGGCGTGTGTCGTTTTTGATCCGTTTTTGAAGCACAAAATCCGTGATTTTGTACACGCTGTTTGACGCGCGCTCTGCACGAGTCCAACACCGGTACCCACAGCGGGGCAAGAACGGTGGCGATGCTATGGTTGCGAGGTGTGACGGGAAGGTCGTGGCGGTTGTGGTGAAGCGGCGTTGTGGTTGGTGGTTGATGTTGTGGTTGTGGTGGTAATCATGGCGGTTGGTCCAAAATAAAGATAGTAAAAGAAAAACGGCTATCCTGAAGAGTCGCAGCACGCATAAATGACATGTATTCCCACTAGACAACGGGTTTGGGCCTAACTACACATATACTTGCCGAGATACCTCACCTAAGGGACCTGAATGGTGGTTTGCGAATTTGGTAACCACAACAATATATATATAGAAAGACCCACCCAGATCTCTCACCTGTGAATGGAGGGAATAGCAAATCAGGGTGTGTAGCATTGGGATTCTCATCTGTGTACTGTGTGTGAACGTCTTAATAGCTGTGGAGGAACTCTGGGAAGGGTTCGAAACAGCAAAGCGTGAACCTTGTGTAGGCTTTCATTGGTTGCTTTATGCAGCTTCTTCGGATAGATGAGTGTGGGAGGTGTCCATTATTTATATAATTCTAGGACCTATCGGTGTATTGGTATCTATGTCTGTCGGCGGGCCGAAGCTTATGGGTTGGAGGTGACGCTTTGGTGTCGGACTGTGTCCAATGGAGATTGGGAGAGTGCTCGTCACACTCCACATGTTTCGATTATGTGCGTGTGTGTGTGTGTGTGTGTGTGTGTGTGTATGTATATATATATATATATATATATATATATATATATATATATATGTATATCTTCTTCTTCTTTCAGCTGCTCCCATTAGGGGTCGCTACAGAAGATCATCCGTATGATCCGCATAGAGATTTGGCACATGTTTTATGTCGGATGCCCTTCCTGACACAACCCTGGTCGCCTCTTACGACACAGGGATATGGCATATATATATATATATATATATATATATATATATATATATATATATATATATATATATATATACATATGTATATATTAGCAAAGGTGAGCAATGCCTGGTCCCTCATCCCATCCCCTTCCTTTCCCTTATCCCTTATCCCATCCCACCCCCTCACTCTGGGTTACCACCCCACCCCTTCCTCTCCCTCCTCCCACACTTTCCCCCTCACACCCAACTCCTCCAGACTCCCACCACACCCCTGTCACCCTGTGTACCCACTATCATGGAATTGGAACTCTTTGAAGCAGTAATAAAGGCACTTCATTGAACAAAGTTGTAATTAAAATAAAGCCATATTCTATGGCGATGCCTTATTTTCCCTTCCCCTCACGCCCCCTTACAACTCCCCGAGCATCCCTGGGTGGCGTTCATGCCTTATCGGGGTTCGATTTGTATTTCCAGGCAGTTCACACACTTAATAACAACATAAGTGCGATAAGCACTAAAATCTCTTCCCCAGAACTGAGTTTCAAAATTTAAACTGCGGAAATGAGCTTCGCAGCAGTTCCGGCTGCTTAAAAAATGTTAATTTGCTTTAAAAAACAACAACAACAAACAAACAAACAAGTGTTTCCGCATGTTTGAATCGTCCGGATCAAAGTGGCGGCTGAGGCCCCTGGGTGTCTTTTTTTCTTCATTGAGACATCCGTGTGTCCTCCATAACTCCAAAACCACAAAACCGAGCAGCCTTAAACTTTGCATGCATACAAAGGAAACTCCAAGGAAGTGCAGGAGTGAAAATTGGGTGTTTGGGTTAATTAAAACACCCCTTTGAAGATAATTAATGGCCTTGTCTAATTATACTAGAGGGCCCGTTCGTCCGATGGACCAAATTTTCATCGGTCTTCACAGCCTTGTTGCATACCTGCCTGATGTCCTGCTTGAGCATTAGCTTGCCTTTCACTAAGCCTTTCATCATTGTTTTTGTTATATGTTTTGTAATTAGAATGCCATGCCGTGGTAGAATGACGTATTAAGCTGCTTTATTTACCTTAACATGGCATGCGTTTAAAACATGGGAATTCTAATGGATTTTTTGTTGTACAGTCGATTCTTAAACGGTCAACAGGATCTACATAGTCTTAGGGGTATTATGGGTCCCTGGGGTTTTAGGGCTCTTCAGAGTCTTGTGTCCACGAGAATTTTTGGGACTTTTGGGTCCTTGTGAACTTTTGGAACTTTTTGGGTCCTTGGGAACTTTTGGATCTTTTCCATCCTTGGGAACATTTTTGAACTTTTGGGGCATTTGAGTTCTCAGAAACTTTTGGGACTTTTGTGTCCCCAGGAACCTTTTGGGACTTTTGGGTCTTCAGGTTCTTTAGGGTCATGGGGATCTTAAAGGGTCTTCAAAGGTCAAAGGGCTTTCAGCAGGCTGAAGGGCATAAAGGTACATTCCAATAGAATGTAATTAATGAATCGACATACATAATTATTAGACACAAAAAGTATTCCTCACACGGACACACATACGCACACGCACACGCACGCTTGCTTGATTGCTTAAGCAACTTGGCGAGGACTCTCTAAGCTGCTTGGTTGGTCGTTTTACTAAAATTACCCGAGCTTTCAGTATAAAATGGATTACATATACAATTCCGCCCTTGTTGGGCAGTGCGGTGCCATGCGGTGGGTGCATCAGGAGGCGTCTCATCGGCTGAAAATCTGTAATTTTATTTTTACAGGACGTTGCTTTGTTAAACATTTTTGTGTGATCTGCTTTTATAATTCACCCCTCAGTTCGACATCGATACATATAAAAGAACAATAAGGTCCATCGACCTCGTGTTCGCCAAGTTTGTTCTATCTGTGAAGGTACAGTGATAGAGTATGGACCGACATTTTGTGTTCTGTGCATATATATATATATATATATATATATATATATATATATATATATATATATGTATATATATATATATATATATATATATATATATATATATATATATATATATATATATATATATATTTGAATTGAATTTCGCTAATTTCCCACTTGACCTTGCTCTCTGGGGTTTTCAGGCGTATCTTGGGTTACCTTGTTGGGGTCTGACACCACCATGTTTTTTGGCCAGCTCAACGATGCCTTGACTTTGAACAGGCTGCAACAATTTCTTCACGATTAAGTTTTTTTTTGCACTCTCCTCACTCATATTATCAATACCTATGAATTGCTGGATACATTGTAATGCTTATAAACTCCCAGAGACACCAGCGTTCGTGTTTTTATTTCATTTCCGCACATGCCATAACCTCAAGAACCTCTTAAACAAAGCCGAATTACAAAATTTAATCTCCAGATTTTAACTTAGCAGCAGTTCTGACTGCAAAAAAATGAAGTTTTCTTTTGTCCAATTCTGACATATTTGACATTTCGGCATCTCCGGGAGGTGTGTGTGTGTGTATTTAATATGATGGATAAGCAATGCTCATCAATTGCCAAGCCAGCCATTCCTTATCAACCGCTTTGCTGGAGTGCTTGCATGATTGCTTTAGCAACTTGGCGAGCGCTCTCCAAGCTGCTTGGTTGTTCTTTTTGGGAAAATACCCGAGTTTTCAATATAAAATCGATTAGATATTCGTTTTTGCCTTTGTTGGGCCCTGCGGTGCCGTGCGGTGGGAGCCTCAGGAGGAATCTCATCTGCTGAAAATGTGCAATTTTATTTTTGCAGGCCATCACTTTGTTTGACATTTTTATGCGATTTTGCTTTTATAATCCACCCCTCACTTTGACATCGATACATACAAAACTAGAAGGGCACTGGGTAGAGCGTATACCTCCACCACGTAATACCTGATCCACGAGAACATATCAGGCCTCATACATTTTTAGAGATATCGTGCTATATATCGATTTTGGCCCCATCTCTCAATGGTGAAGAATCACTTAAAAAATTATCGGATCCGGATCCGGATCTTCACTAAAATTGAACCAATTCTTCCTTGCAACACACACAACATGTCGACCAAGTTTCATCCGAATCCATCTTCAACTTTTTGAGATATTGTGCTGTCGATCATTTTTGGCCCTCATATTCAATGGTGAAGAATCACTCGAAAAATTCTCGAATCCGAATCTGGATTCAGATCTTCACCAAAATCCGAATCAATTCGTCATTTTCGCACACCCAGCATGTCCACCAAGTCTCATTCGAATTCGCCACACAACTTTTTGAGATATCATGCAATATCCTTATTAGCCCCATCTCTGAATGGTGAAGAATCACTTTAATAACTTTAGTTGTTAGATCCGGATCTGGATCTTCAGCAAAATCGAATCAGTTCGTGCTTGTCACACACCCATCCTGCCCACCAAATTTCATCCAGATCGGTCAACTTTTTGAGATAGCCTGCACACAGACAGATAGACAAACAGATAAACAAACAAACAAGAAAAAGATGTCGTGCAGAGCATGATACTTGCAAACTCCACCCCACCCTCTCCAAAGGTTGCCATGGATACATCAAATTGTCCATTTCATTAAGATGAAAATTCACAATCTTAATCAAAGTTCAGGTCAATCGGATGAAGATTGATTATTTTTCAGATTGAAATTGATGATTTTAGAAGTTTGACCTTTGATCAGCAATAGTTGGTTTCCAAATCAGTGACGAAATATTCAAATCCTGCTCCAATTTTAAGTCAATCGGCTGAAAAATGACGACTTTGGAAATTTGACCTTTGACCGCAAAATCAAGAAGCTTCTCAGTTGAGACGGCCTCCACAAGTTGGTAAAGTTTAGTGAAGATCGGTTTTAAATTGTGTTTTCACCTGTAGGCGATTGACAGTCGAACAAACAGACAGACAGAATAGCAAAATCGACTGACCAATATAGTTGAAAAATCTTCGATTTTGCACGTCACACACACACACACACACGGGGGGGGGGGGGAGAGAGAGAGAGAGAGAGAGAGAGAGAGAGAGAGAGAGAGAGAGAGAGAGAGAGAGAGAGAGAGAGAGAGAGAGAGAGAGAGAGAGAGAGAGAGAGAGAGAGAGAGAGAGAGAGAGAGACAGACAGAGACAGAGACAGAGACAGAGACAGAGACAGAGACAGAGACAGAGACAGAGACAGAGAGAGAGAGAGAGAGAGAGAGAGAGAGAGAGACAGAGAGAGAGAGAGAGAGAGAGAGAGAGAGAGAGAGAGAGACATAGAGTGAGAGAGACATAGAGTGAGAGAGAAATAGAGTGAGAGACATAGAGTGAGAGAGACATAGGGTGAGAGAGACATAGAGTGAGGGAGACATAGGGTGAGAGAGACATAGAGTGAGGGAGACAAAGAGTGAGGGAGACATAGAGTGAGAGAGACATAGAGTGAGAGAGACATAGGGTGAGAGAGACATAGGGTGAGAGAGACATCGGGTGAGAGAGACATAGGGTGAGGGAGACATAGAGTGAGAGAGACATAGAGTGAGGGAGACATCGAGTGAGAGAGACATCGAGTGAGAGAGACATCGAGTGAGAGAGACATAGAGTGAGAGAGACATAGAGTGAGAGAGACATAGAGTGAGGGAGACATCGAGTGAGAGAGACATAGAGTGAGAGAGACATAGAGTGAGAGACATAGAGTGAGGGCGACATAGGGTGAGAGAGACATAGAGTGAGAGAGACATAGAGTGAGGGCGACATAGGGTGAGAGAGACATAGAGTGAGAGAGAGACATAGAGTGAGGGAGACAAAGAGTGAGAGAGACATAGGGTGAGAGAGACATAGAGTGAGGGAGACATAGGGTGAGAGAGACATAGAGTGAGGGAGACAAAGAGTGAGGGAGACATAGAGTGAGAGAGACATAGAGAGAAAGAGAGAGAGAGAGAGAGAGAGAGAGAGAGAGAGAGAGAGAGAGAGAGAGAGAGAGAGAGAGAGAGAGAGAGAGAGAGAGAGAGAGAGACAGAGACAGAGACAGAGACAGAGACAGAGACAGAGACAGAGACAGACACAGAGACAGACAGAGAGAGAGAGAGAGAGAGAGAGAGAGAGAGAGAGAGAGAGAGAGAGAGAGAGAGAGAGAGAGAGAGAGAGAGAGACATAGAGTGAGAGAGACATAGAGTGAGAGAGACATAGAGTGAGAGAGACATAGAGTGAGAGAGACATAGAGTGAGAGAGACATAGAGTGAGAGAGAAATAGAGTGAGAGACATAGAGTGAGAGAGACATAGGGTGAGAGAGACATAGAGTGAGGGAGACATAGGGTGAGAGAGACATAGAGTGAGGGAGACAAAGAGTGAGGGAGACATAGAGTGAGAGAGACATAGAGTGAGAGAGACATAGGGTGAGAGAGACATAGGGTGAGAGAGACATCGGGTGAGAGAGACATAGGGTGAGGGAGACATAGAGTGAGAGAGACATAGAGTGAGGGAGACATCGAGTGAGAGAGACATCGAGTGAGAGAGACATCGAGTGAGAGAGACATAGAGTGAGAGAGACATAGAGTGAGAGAGACATAGAGTGAGAGAGACATAGAGTGAGAGAGACATAGAGTGAGAGAGAAATAGAGTGAGAGACATAGAGTGAGAGAGACATAGGGTGAGAGAGACATAGAGTGAGGGAGACATAGGGTGAGAGAGACATAGAGTGAGGGAGACAAAGAGTGAGGGAGACATAGAGTGAGAGAGACATAGAGTGAGAGAGACATAGGGTGAGAGAGACATAGGGTGAGAGAGACATCGGGTGAGAGAGACATAGGGTGAGGGAGACATAGAGTGAGAGAGACATAGAGTGAGGGAGACATCGAGTGAGAGAGACATCGAGTGAGAGAGACATCGAGTGAGAGAGACATAGAGTGAGAGAGACATAGAGTGAGAGAGACATAGAGTGAGGGAGACATCGAGTGAGAGAGACATAGAGTGAGAGAGACATAGAGTGAGAGACATAGAGTGAGGGCGACATAGGGTGAGAGAGACATAGAGTGAGAGAGACATAGAGTGAGGGCGACATAGGGTGAGAGAGACATAGAGTGAGAGAGAGACATAGAGTGAGGGAGACAAAGAGTGAGAGAGACATAGGGTGAGAGAGACATAGAGTGAGGGAGACATAGGGTGAGAGAGACATAGAGTGAGGGAGACAAAGAGTGAGGGAGACATAGAGTGAGAGAGACATAGAGAGAGAGAGAGAGAGAGAGAGAGAGAGAGAGAGAGAGAGAGAGAGAGAGAGAGAGAGAGAGAGAGAGAGAGAGAGAGAGAGAGAGAGAGAGAGAGAGAGAGAGAGAGAGAGAGAGAGACATAGAGTGAGAGAGACATAGAGTGAGAGAGACATAGAGTGAGAGAGACATAGAGTGAGAGAGACATAGAGTGAGAGAGACATAGAGTGAGAGAGACATAGGGTGAGAGAGACATAGAGTGAGAGAGACATAGAGTGAGGGAGACAAAGAGTGAGAGAGACATAGGGTGAGAGAGACATAGAGTGAGGGAGACATAGGGTGAGAGAGACATAGAGTGAGGGAGACAAAGAGTGAGGGAGACATAGAGTGAGAGAGACAGAGAGAGAGAGAGAGAGAGAGAGAGAGAGAGAGAGAGAGAGAGAGAGAGAGAGAGAGAGAGAGAGAGAGAGAGAGAGAGAGAGAGAGAGAGAGAGAGAGAGAGAGAGAGAGAGAGAGAGAGAGAGAGAGAGAGAGAGAGAGAGAGAGAGAGAGAGAGAGAGAGAGACATAGAGACATAGAGTGAGA
>NC_140968.1:14386773-14389273 GCF_056783735.1 Eptatretus burgeri
AGAATTAAAGAATCCTAAAAATAAACTGAGCATCAGGTCGAAAAATGACCAATTAGTTACATGATGGTTGTACTTGACGTCGAGCTCGCAATGAAGATATAGAGTGAGAAGAAGCGTCGCTTGAACCACCTGTTGATTGGCCACTCATGGTCATGTTGCCAAGAAATGGTTACATTCATGGATGTGTCTGATAAGAAATAATGAGACACTTGCAACTTGAAAGAGTACGACAAAGTCCCACTCAGGAAGCTTCATGATACAGTGACATAAGTGAACTATTTTAAACCTCAGCCACTGAAGGTGAAGGAGGTTATGTTTTCACCTCTCTCCATCTGTTTGTTGCTCGCAATATCGAAGATTTTTCCAAGTATATTGGTCAGTCGATTTTTTTTATTATGTCTGTCTGTCTGTCTGTCTGTCTGTTTGTCCGTTGGTCTGTTTCTCTGTCTGTTTGTCACCTGCAGGCCACAATCTTTCAACCGATCTTCACAAAACTTCAACACTTGGTAGAGTTTGTCATAAGGAAGAAGCCTATTGTTTTTGGGGTCAAAAGGTCAAAAGGTCAACAGAGGCCAAAGGTCAATAACTTTTGTAAGATTGCTATAATCCTCAATTTTCATCCGATCGACTTGAAATTTGAAGAGCATTTACATATTTGGTCATTGAATTCAACCACCAATTAGTTTTGAGGTCAAATTTGTTTTATGGATTTTGCAAGAATTGTGCTCTGTATGACGTCCTCTTCTTGTTAACTGCCAGAATCCTTCGGATTTCGGCAATTATGTTGGTCAGTTGTGTGTGTCATTCTGTGTGTCTGTCTGTCTGTGTGTTTGTTTACCCTGTAGCAGCCACACCGTTTCAGCGATCATGACCAAACTGGGTAGAGACGTCGGCCATGGTCCAACTTAGACACTTGTCGTTTTGGTGAATCTAGGTCAAAGGTCACGGTCAAGGTCACTGAAAAACCGAAATTCTTATTTTGGCAATAACATCCGCTAAAATGGTCGTATCGACTTCAAACCAAATCCAAAATGTGCATCTTCCAATACTGCAGCCAACCATACATCTCATTGGGGTGTCACACCAACACCCTTCTTTAGCGGTCGGGGATCGAATGTCGGGGGGGGGGGTCGGGTGAAAAATTTCAAATTGCGATAAAAACGCCATTTCAATTCCGATTGACTTCCAAGTTATGATCATGACCAAACTAAGTGCTATGACTCATTAAACAGTAGCACTATCGACTTATAAGAACCAAATTGATTTCCAGGTTTTTGTTTGTTAGAGATCATGGAGATATGACAAAGTTATTCCCGCAATTCATTGCTCAACGAGCAATTTCATTTGTTTGTCTGTTTGTGTGTTTGTTTCTGTACAGGATATCTCAAAAAGTTGTGGACTAGACGGACCTGGATGACATTTTGTGGGCATACTGGACGTGTGACAAGGAAGAATTGATTCTATTTTGGTGAAGATCTGAATCTGGATATGGATACGAGAATTATTTGATAGTAAGGTGATTTTTCACCATTGAGAGATAGTGCCAAAAACGATATAGTACAGAATAGCATGATATTTCAAAAAAGTATTGGGCCCGATATGTTCTCGTGGATCAGGCACTACGTGGCGGAGGTATGCGCTCTACTGAGTACCCTTCTAGTTATGTCTGTTACGTGTACGTGCCTGATACGGTTTGCTCTTTTCCTGTATACTAATGGTGATATGAATTTCAGGGTTTCAGCTGATAATACTAACAAAAGCACTTTAGTCTTGTTCCAAATGCAGTGTTCAAATTATTGCGTCGTCAAACACAACTCAAACTCATAATACTGGGGAACAAAGTTTTTGTTGCATTGATACCAGCACTTGATCTTACCTAACTTGAGTGTGCTGAATTCAAATCTGAAGTTAGTATTAGTTTCTCTCTGTAAGCTCTAGATCTTTTGCAATCCACCATTATCAACATTTATTTGGTAAGTTACAATTTGTATTAAAAGTAAATTTATATTAAACATATATTTTGCAATTCAACATTTTCAACATTTATTTGGTAAGTTACAATTTGAATTAAAAGCAAATTTAAATTAACATATATTTCGACATAAAGACGATAGGTGATTCAGAACAATTGATAAGGATGGAATGCAAAGTTCAAATAGGTCCTATTCAGGCAAGAATTTGCACTTGTAGCTCTTGAGTTTGTGGACTTCCACAGGGCAATCTCGTTTGATGCTCCAGCAGTAGTCTGCCATCATATTTTTGTCCCATCGCCCTTGGTAGCACTCTTCCATCGTCATAAGGTCCTGATAGAAGCGCTCTCCATGTTCTTCACTTACAGCCCCATGGTTCTCAGGGAATTGATCAAGGTGACTATTCAGGAAATGGAGCTCGACACTCATGTTGCACCCAAGATTCTGGCAACAGCATTCTGGTAACCAGAAACTCATAGTTATCTGCCTTTTTATTACCAAGAAAGTTTTGTATAACTGCGACGATAGAC
>NC_140968.1:14391773-14416773 GCF_056783735.1 Eptatretus burgeri
TATTCTCACCTTACTCATGTCAAGCCGGTGTTTCCAAGTATGGAGCACTAAATCAATTGTGTGCAATCCCACAACGGTTAAACTAGGTGGCCCTTCTCCCAGCAATGGTTGTTGGTGGACGCTCCGTCCTACACTAAGAGTAGCCGAGCTATCGCCGGCTCCCTGGACAAATTCCTAATTCCTACGCTAATACTCAGGGGCACTGCAGTAAATGATTCAATCAGTGGCTTTCACTCGGTATTCAATCACAGTCCAATATCCTTACTCGATTGCAGAAATTTTCTGTTTGAGCATTTCCATCAACCCCTTTTTGTCCAAATTTATAGGACTGCATTAGATGCCTCAAGTTTCATAATAATCCACATCACAGTAATGAGAAGTGACAAAGGGACACAATACAATCGCCTCACTCGTCTCGACGCTGTGAAACTACATTCAGTCAATTAACGGTTGAATAATGAAAGCAGATGCATTAACAATGGCAACTGACAGCCAGGTTGTATGACAATTGGACTGACCTGGTTTGTGAATGCGTAGGTAAATTGCAAGCTTCCTTTTTTTTTACTTACATAAGGCACGATATAACAATGGCTGAACATTATTAACCTGATTATCATGAAATGATGCGTGTCATCGCAAATACGAGTTAAATGGGTTAGCTAACAGCTTCTTGTTTCTAACCCGATTAGAAGAAATGAAACGGAATTGAAATAAAAGTGGAATTTCAAAATCGGAGAATTTCTCGATCTGGTTGTTTTTGAATCTTATACAATATATTACTCGATAAATAAAATGCATTAATTCTGCAGGAAATGCAACTTCATTGTTTGTTTTTTTTGACAAAAGAAGTTTCAAACTTTGATAACAAGAAGGGCACTCGGTAGAGCGCGTACCTTCACCATGTAATGCTTGATCCATGAGAACATATCGGGCCCAGTACATTTTTGAGATATTGTGCTATATGTCGTTTTTGGCCCGATCTCTCGAAGGTGAAGAATCACTTTATCAATTAAAAAATTTATCGGATTCGGATCTTCACCAAAATCGAATCAATTCTTCCTTGACACACACACCCAACGTGTCCACCAAGTTTTGTCCGAATCCGTCCACAACTTTTTGAGATATCCTGCACACAAACAAACAAACAAGAAGAAGACGTCATGCAGAGCATGATACTTGAAAAATCCACAAAGCAAATTTGACCTCAACAATAATTGGTGGTTGAATTAAATGACCAAATATGCAACTCTTTTCAAATTTCAAGTCAGTCGGATGAAAATTGACAATTTTAGAAATCTGGCTTATGTTGACCTTTGGACGATGTTGACCTTTTGACCTCAAAAACAATAGGCTTCTTCCTTATGACAAACTCCACCATGTGGTGAAGTTTCGTGAAGATCGGTTTTAGAATAGTACCCTTTGGCGACAAACAGACAGACAAAAAAAAAAAAAACAGACAGACAATAACAAAATCGACTAACCGATTATACTTGAACAATCTTCGATTTTACAAATAACAAACAAACACGAAAACGACGTTGTGCACAGCACAATACTTGCAAAATCCACCCCCCCTTTTTTTTTTCCAAAAGTTGCCATGGATACATCAAATTGTCCATTTCATTAAGATAAAAATTGACCATCTTAATCAAAGCTCAGGTCAATCGGATGAAAATTGATTATTATTTTTCAGATTGAAATGGATGATTTTAGAAGTTTGACCTTGAGTTGACCTTTGATCTTTTGACCTCAAAAACAGTTGCTTTCCAAATTCAGAGATGCAGAATGCAATTGCTGCTTAATTCTCAGGTTAATCGGATGAAAATTGACGATTTTTCAGGTGAAATTTGATGATTTTAGAAGTTTGACATTTGACCTCAAAAATAGTTGCTTTCCCAATTCAGTGAATGTGCTCTGAAAATCTTGTTCAACTTTCAAGTTAATGGGATTTTTTTCAGTTCAAAATTGATGATTTTAGAAGTTTGACCTTGAGTTGACCATTGACCTCAAAATTAGTTGCTTTCCCAACTCGGTGGTGGTGGTGGTAACATTTCTTCAAGAACAGTGGGATGCAAAATGGTTTCAATGGATGTGGAGTTGCCTTGACAACCATTGTTGTGGAGAAGCAAAGGGATAAGAAAATTCTGCTACTGGCTCCACCTGCCCTCTCTTTCCTCTGTCCATTCATCACCCTCCTGTTCCCCTTTCTCTCCCAGTCAGTCTGGAAAACTCTCGATTTCTGTCGCTTAGCTCTGAAAGTGCCTTTATTTCTACAAAAGAACCTGTCACCATTTTTAAACATTTTACCCTTTTCTTCTCTACCTTTTCTTCGATGCTGGAACAGAATGCCACCTTTCTTCTCTTGTCCCTCTTATTAGCTGGAGACATAATGGAACCTGGGACCCCTCTGCGTCTCCTATAAATGCAACAGACTCATAACAAGAAGGCACATCTCCATTCAATGCAAAAGTATAAGAAGATGAAGCCATTCCTGGCTTCATCTATATATTACATTAAGCAATCATCTAACACGCTCCAACCTAACAACAATCTCACACTACAATAGAAACTGCACATGCTGCCAACTACCCGAGAGAACCATGAAATGTATTCTTAACCCTAACCCTTCACCAGAGGCCGAGTGAGTCATTTGGGGGCCCCATGCTAAATACAACAGTGGCCAAGTGGAGACCCTGTGAGCCATGTCAACCTGTTTAACACACACAAAAATAATCAATTTGGCATCCGTCTGTCTGACGTCGATGTACTCGGTTGTTACTTGTGCAATCTCAACCAACTAAATTTACCAAAGGGATTAGGGGCCATGAGGCAAAGGTTGTAGCGACTTGATTTGCCCCTGTTACCAGGAGTTCTGAAGATGGGGCAACACAAATGATCTTTTTAAATGTGTACCGTGTCGCGCAGCTCCCGGAGGAGATGGGAGAGGGTATTACTGGTGACGTTTCAGAACCCTCAATTGTATCACCAGTAAGAAGACTCCGTATGATTTTCACACTCGCTTAGCCTCTGTTGCTTTAGCCTCGATTGCAAACAATTCTGGAGGAATTCCCATTTTATTTTCCCCCCCGCCCTCCTCATTGAAAAGGTGTATAAACAGCAGCTTGAGCATCGTTCC
Source organism: Eptatretus burgeri (assembly GCF_056783735.1). Lineage (NCBI taxonomy): Eukaryota > Metazoa > Chordata > Myxini > Myxiniformes > Myxinidae > Eptatretus > Eptatretus burgeri. The sequence continues at coordinate 14,394,910 of NC_140968.1, forward strand.
ACCTTATCGTGCCATTTTTCCACAATCTATCTATAATTCCAGCAATGTGTGTCTGTGTGTCTGTGACCACTGGTCCGATCTAATTGAAACTTGCCAGGTATATTGCTGGGGACCTGAGTATGTGCCTTTTCAAGGTTTGATATTAATCGGACAAGTGGTTCCCAAGTTATGGCCATTTATTTACCAAACCAATGACAGGACACGGTGCTATGATGTCACAATTCTTCTTTTATTATTTTTTTATTATTATTATTTTTTGCACGTACGGCAACGCACGTACGGGCACGCGAGAGCGAAGGAACGGCCTGTGTGGTTGTTGTTTCTGGCCCGCGGTTTGAAATGATTTTTTTCTTTTTCTTTGCATGTACGGCCACGCACGTACGGGTACGCACGTACGGGCACGTACTAGTCTATCTATAATTCCAGCAATGTGTGTGTGTGTGTGTCTGTGTGTGTCTGTGTGTGTGTGTCTGCGACTGCTGTTTCTCAACCACCACTGGTCCGATCTGATTGAAACTTGCCAGGTATATTGCTGGGGACCTGAGGATGTGCCTTTTCAAGGTTTGATATTAATCGGACAAGGGCTTCCCAAGTTATGGCCATTTATTTACCAAACCAATGACAGGACACATTGCTATGACATCTCAATGGACGTCACAATTCTTCTTATTATTCATTTTTTTCGCACGTATGGCCACGCACGTACAGCCACGCACGTACGTGACGTCACAATTGTTTTGTTTTTTTGTTTGTTTTTTTTTGCACGTACGGGCATGCATGTACGGGCATGCACGTACAGGCACACGAGAGCGAAGGAATGGCCTGTGTGGTTGTTGTTTCTGGCACGAGGTTTGAAAGTTTTTTTTTTATTATTATTTTTTTTTTTTTACACGTATGGCCATGCACGTACGGGCACGCACTTACGGGCCCGCATGTACGACCATGCACGTACTGGCACACACCTACGTGATGTTACAATTGTTCTTTTTTTGCACATATGGCAACGCACGTACGGGCACGCACGTACGGGCACACACGTACGAGCACGCGAGAGCAAAGGAACGGCCTGTGTGGTTGTTGTTTGTGGCATGAGGTTTGAAAGTTTTTTTTTGTTATTAATATTATTTTTTTGCACATACGGCCACGCACGTACGGGCACGCACGAGTATTAACAATAATAATAGTACAATAATTGGCAGCAATTAAAAGAATAACGTGATCCCGCCTCCCCCTCTCCCATACATAAATTTTAAATTAATTTATGCAATTGGAATAACGGTAACCTCCTAAACCGTAAACATAAACTCACACAAAACAGCTGATCCATGGGGTGTGTTCCATCACCAATCAGCTTGCTATCACTCACCAAGCCAGCCGTTCCTTATCAACCGTTTAGTCGGAGTGCTTGCGAGAGTGATTGAGCCACTTGGCGAGTGCTCTACAAGCTGATTGGTAATGGAACCTCAGCACAGGTGCTCGACGGCCTAGGACCCTTTTCTGGTTCTGCTGTTTGTGTAATGGAAAAAGTTAATTTCCGGTGATTTTCAACCCTTTTCCCCTTTTGTTGAGCTATTTTCACTTTTCAACACCCTCGGGGGCCATCTCGAAGGATTGTGAAACACGATCGGTCGTGTGGGGCCCTCATGCCATCTCTGCCTTCACCAAACATTCAACAACTAGAGAGTTCATAGAACACCTTACCGAACACAGTCTTGAGAAAAAGGGCATGGGAAGGGTCTTTTGAAGTCTTGCTTTGCATTTGTCCAGACCTGATCCTCTTGCCAAATCTTCTCGGAGAAACTAATTTCGGAACAATCTGAGAGAAAGATATACAAAACAAACAGATCTTTTGGATGAAGTCAACTCTTTGGTTGCATTGCTGCACACCACCATTTTTGTCTGAATCTCACTGTTACCCTCACCCTCAGAGCACATGGCAAACACCTTTTGGTGGTACCCTGACCCTTTGATTTGTGGAGATGGCATAGAATTTCACCCACGATTGCTAAACTGAAGGTTTTTGGAAGTTTAATGAAGGCGATTTGTGTTATGCAATGTTCAAAAAAATATAATTAAATTGAAAAAAAAAAGTTTCAAAGGCAGAAGAAAAAAAACCCCCATTGAATCGGAAGTTTACTACCAATGTCGCACCCTCGTCAAACGTGAGCACTACAAAATACCTACAGCAGAGGACATTGCTTTCAGACGAAATGGGAAAGGTGTATTCTCCATTTTGGATGAGAAATATGTCACTTGGCATATCAAGCTGGATCATGAAAGTGCATTGTTGTTAACATGCCATTTGGTCGTTACCAATTCCATAGGTGCCCATTATGGATATGCTCTGCCCCTGAGATTTTTGAACAAAAAATGACCAACTGTTCAGTGACATAGATAGAGTTGAAGTGTTCTTCGATGACCTGATAATTGCAGGAAAAAAACATCACTGACCATGATAGCATTCTGAAGCAAGTGTTAAAGCATGCTCGAGAGAACAATGTGAAGTTCATCAAAAACAAGTTTCGATTTCACATTAGCGAGGTGAACTACTATACGTAGGCAATGTGGTGTCTGCGGAGGACCTAAAGCCAGACACACACAAAAAAAAAATTGACAGCCATCAACGAGGACTCCAAACCTGAGAACGAACAAGACTTGTAACGGTTCTTTGGAATGGTGAATTTTTTGGGCCAGTTTATTGCAAACCCATCCATCCATACGACCCCACTGAGGCCAATCCTGAAGAAAGACATTTATTGCCGTTGGGGCAGTGGGAAGGATGCTGCAATTCAGGACGTTAAGCAAGCTTTGACCACTGCACCCACTTTGAAGTTCTTTGATGTCCAATCTGCTGGTGTAATACAAGCCAATGCATAGAAAACAGGCCCGGGTGCTTGCCTCATGCAACAAAGTTACCAGGTGTCTTATGGTTCCAGGTCACTATCTGAAGCAGAACAAAATTATGTGCAGATTGAAAAATAACTTGACGATCATTATAGCACGTGAAAAATTCAATCAGTGCGAGTACGGTAACGCTGTGAAAGTTGAAATGGACCATAAGCCGCTTGAGATGATCAGTACCTTAAGAAGAATCTCAGCAAAACTTACCTGTGTGTTGTGGATTGCTGTTCCCAATTTCCTGAAATATGTCTGCTGAAAAATAAGACAGGTAGTGTTGTCGTTCAGGTCAGGTATGGGAGCATGTGCCTGAACAGCGCGTCGCTGCGTCCACTTTCCGCCGGTACTCCAGGGGTCTCCGTCTGGCCATCCCCCAGGCAGATGCCAGGCCCATCCCCATCTCCTTGAGATGATGGTCAACCTGCTGCAACCATGAGGCACGTGGTCGGCCCACTGGCCTCCTCCACTCATGAGACTCCCTCGCTGAGAGAATTTGGTGAGCAGGATCAGCGTCAGGAAAACGAGCCACATGTCCATACAGCCGCAACTGACGCTCACGGACTATGCAGGTAACAAATCTCATCCGAGTCTCTCTCAGCAACCGCTCGTTGGACACAAAATCCGACCAGCGATAGCCAAGGATTCTCCGAAGACACCTGGTACCAAAGGAATTAAGTCTCTGTCTCAGATCCTTGGTCAGAGTCCAAGTCTCGCACCCATAGAGCAAGACTGGAAGTACCAAGGACCTGAAGACTCGGGCTTTCGTCCTCCCGCACAGGTACCGGCAGCGCCACACCCCATGATCCAGTGAATCCATGACTCCCCAGGCCCGACCCAGACATCTATTGACCTCTGACTCGCAGCCAGCAGAGACATGAATATCACTGCCAAGGTAAGTGAATCTCTCCACGACCTCAACATCCTCACCACAAACAGACACAGACAGGACAGCAGCATCCAAGATGTCACCGAAAGCCTGGATCTTAGTTTTTACCCAAGAAACCCGTAATCCCAGCGGCTCCGACTCCTCATTCAGCACCTCGAGGGCCCCCAAAAGGATGTCTAAAGTCTCCGCAAAGATGACTGCATCATCTGCAAAATCAAGGTCCGAGATCTTTACATTCCCAAATGACGCACCGCAACTTGATCTCTACGACATCCTCCCTAAAATCCAGTCCATACAAGTGCTGAAAAGTGTGGGGGCCAGTACACATCCCTGACGAACTCCAGTAACAACTGGAAATAAGTCAGAGGTGGTACCACCACACTTCACAGCACTCTCAGAACCAGAGTAGAGTTCAGACATCAGATCGATCAGTTTTTGTGGCACCCCACGAAGACCAAGAATCCTCCAGAGGACATCCCGATTCACTGAATCGAACGCTTTACAGAGATCAACATAGGCTGCAAGCAGCCCCTGCCGAAACTCTCGTCTGCGTTCGGTGAGGACACGAAGGGCAAGGATACGGTCAATCGTTGACCTCTTTGGTGTAAAGCCTGACTACTCTGGACGCTGGTGCTCAAGCAGATGGTGGCGAACCCTATCAATAATTATCCGAGCAAAGACCTTGCCCGGCACTGAGAGCAGCGTCACCCCTCGGTAGTTGTTGCAGTCTTGGCGATCACCCTTCCCTTTCCAGAGAGGGACAACAAGGCCCCTCTTCCAGTCAGTTGGGATGATGCCTGTGTTCCAGGCAGAGCACAAAACTGCATGCAACGACACGAGTGCAGCATTTCCATAGTGTCGTTACCTACTTGAAATCTGTTTCACACAATGGTATTCCTGATGAATTGATTTCACATCACGTTCTATTTGCTGGTCGAGAGCTACAACAGTTTGCCAAGGCGTGGGGATTTGGAATTGTGACCTCTAGTCTCCGATACCTACAGTCTAACGGCATGAGTAAAAGGACCATTGGGACTATTAAGCAGCTCCTGAAAGGAGACGATCCATACACAGTATATTGCATCGTTGGAGTACCAGACTACTCCAATTACTGGACTGATATACTCTCCTGCTCAGAGTAGCATGCCTGAAATCCTGTCATTAAAAATTAAGTCCCCCCCCTCCCCCCACTTATCGAAGGAGTTTTAAGATGTAAATCACTTGGTCAAGCAACAAGGCAAACATGAATACTGTGCTGGAAATGAACTCGATTTACACTCAGGTTCAGCATACAAAGGAGAATCTTTAATATGTTACGTACGTGCGCACATACAGGAGAAATCTCCATCAATGAAACTATCAAATTAATTCCATAATCCAAGCCTTATATAATCAATCGAACCAGGGAAGAGTGGGGGAAATGATTGAACAATCAGGATAAAAGAGAAATAGCCCTTCATCTGGGAAGAAGTAACGTTTCTCAAAGCTTAAAGTCAAAATAACTGCTTTCTGCTACTGGAAAGGAGTGGAACGGAGTCTAAACAATGTTGGTTCCAGTAGGCAAGGCCCATGTACAGCCAATCAGAAAAGAGCACAAACAGCCCCTCAAGGTCCCACAGAGTTTGGAGGTACAGACAGTTACACAGATCAAGGAAGTGAATCGTTACTTCGGCATGTTCTCAGCATTGATAAAGAACAACATATCCCTTGGAACGGGGATATTCTGGAGGTAGTAGAGCCAGTTACAGGGTAGTAGAGCCAGTCAACTGAGATAAAGAACAACATATCCCTTGGAACGGGGATATTCTGGAGGTAGTAGAGCCAGTTACAGGGTAGTAGAGCCAGTCAACTGAGATAAAGAATGAATGGGTGGAAAAAAAGCCATCGATGAAATGAAGAATGGTAAAGCGGTGAGCAGCACTGGTATTGTCGCAGAGATGCTGAAGGCATCTGGTGATGTTGGAGTGAATTTAATCACGAAATTGATCAATGAAATTATAAGGGAGACATCCGTCGCCAACGTAGATTCAGAATTATGAGGGAGACTGGTTGAAGAGTGTGATAATGAATATTTATAAAGGGAAGGGTGATGCCTTAGTTCAGAGCAACCCAAGGGGTCTGAAGTTGCTGGACGATGGAATGTAAGTGGTAGAGAGAGTCATGGATAAATTGATAAGACGGAGTGTTAATGTACATGAAATGCAATTTGGTTTCATGCAAGGAAGGGGCACGATGGAGACAATTTTTATAGTTTGGCAATTACAGGAAAAATATCCTGGGAAGAATAAACAATAGGGTGCCTCAGGAAGTGGTGCAGTGGTCCATGAGAAAGTTACGTGTGGAGGATTGGTTAGTTATGGTAGTCATGGCAATGCATGATGGCCCGAAAACCTCTGTGAGGGTAAATGGGGTGCAGAGTGAGGATTTTGAAGTGAATGTGGGGGTGCATCAGGGTTCAGTCTTGAGCCCAATCCTGTTCATCATGGTTCTTGAGGCTATATCACAGGAATTTAGAGGAGGCTCACCTTGGGAACTCCTGTATGCTGATGACCTGGTGCTGATGGCCGACTGTGTGGAAGAGGTAATGGGTAAATATGCAGTATGGAGGGAGGGTATAGAGGCCAGAGGACTGAAAGTGAATGCAGGGAAAACGAAAGTACTGATTAGTGGTGTGGGAGAAGGAAGTGTGGAAAAAAAAGAGGGAGGTGGCCCTGTGCTATCTTTAAAGAAAAGTGCAGGTAGCAATTCAATATTGTGTAAATCCTGCAACTGCCGGTGCACGAGAGGTGTAGTGGCATCAGGGGTAGACTGCAGGTGGCACCTGACTTCAAACGTGCTGTTTCTGCAGGTAAACAAGTGACTTAAGCTTGAGAGGAAAGGTTAGTTTATGGGGAAATATCTCTGGAATGCATAAATAAATTATGTTCCCTTGGTGATATGATTAGTGCAGGTGGTGGTGTGGAGGCAGCGGTGAATGCAAGAATTAGAAGTGGCTGGAGGACGTTTAGGGAGTTGTTACCCATATTGACATCAAAAGGGACCTCTCTCCGATTTAAAGGGAAAACTTGATGCAGTTTGCGTTGGAAGCGTGATGTTGTATGGCAGCAAAACATGGGTGATCAAAAAGGAGGATGAACGGAGGTGTGAACGAAATGAAATGAGAATGGTGAGGTGGATGTGTGATGTGACACTGAAGGATAGGAAACCAAATGTGGAATGAAGAGATATGTTAGGTATTGAAAGCATAAGTGAGGTTATGCACAGGGGTAGGTTGAGATGGTTCGGACGTGTGGAAAGGATGTTGGCGGGTAGTTGTGTGAGGAGGTGTATAAATATGAATGTGAATGGAAGGAGAGCTGGAGGCCGTCCGAGGAAAACATGGGATGCGTTACTGAGAGATGATCTTCGAGCGAAAGGCCGGACAATATGGCTAGCATGGGATCGTGCAGCCTGGAAAGCAGCCATTAGGTGAACCACGGCTTACACATGCAAGCATGGAAACAGCCGTAGAACGATGATGATATTACATTCTGACATTCTGACTGGCTCTGCTCACAGAACCTCGGCAGCTCCCACAATACGTCTACACAAATAGCCGTGTATTATATTCATTAAATTTGTGAATTAAATAAGAAATATCTATAGTTATGTTTAATCATGTCCCAATTGATATACTTCAGTCTTGTTGGAACTTATGCAACATTTTCAGGTTGTTACATCATCTATCTATAATTCCAGCAGTGTGTGTGTGACCGCTGTTTCTCGACAACCACTGGTCCGATCTAATTAAAACTTGCCAGGTATCTTGCTGGGGCCCTGAGGATGTGCCTTTTCAAGGTTTGATATTAATCGGACAAGTGGTTCCCAAGTTATGGCCATTTATTTACCAACCAATCACAGGACACGTTGCTGCATGGGCGTGGCCGTTGGGGAAGAGATCCTCAGCCACGTTCCCCATTACGGGTTACAACGTACGGACTTCCGGATAGTGATGACTTACTGTATTCTAATAATTTCTCGATTTCTTATGCGCATTTATAGATAAACACAATGCCCCAATCCAGTCGTCGTTTACGAGAGCGAAGGAACGGCCTGTGTGGTTGTTTGAAATATATATTTTTTTGCACGTATGGCCACACACATACAGCTGCACACATACAGCCACACACGTACGGGCACGCGAGAGCAAAGGAACGGCCTGTGTGGTTGTTGTTTCTGGCACGCGCTTTGAAAGTTTTTTTTTTTTTTTTTGCATGTACGGCCACGCACTTACGGCCACACACGTACGGGCATGCACGTACGGGCATGCACTAGTTTTAATCAAAAATGACAAATCAATATCAACTGAAGACAGATGTTTGTTTTACAGAGACCAAATGTAACAGAATACATAGATAATCATGTTTACAATGAAATCCTCTCAACTACAGCATATTACCAAAGTTCAAATAATATTTTACGAGTGAGTAACAATGTCGTTTATTCATTCACACTTTGGGCTGGCAACACCAATTACAAAAGCTTAAAGAGGAAATCAACTTTGACAAGACCAAGGAGCTTTCCAAAGAAGTCAGACATAAAGTGGTGGAGAAGCAACATTCAAGAGAGGGTTATAAGATTTCCAAGTCACTCATAATCCCTTTGAGTTCGATGAAATCCATCATTAAGAAGTAGAAGAGGTACCATACCACCCAGACTCAACCAAGATCAGGTCACCCATACAAACTCATCAGCTGGGCAAGCAGGAAACTGGTTCGGGATGTCACTGTAAATCCAAGAACGACGTTGAAAGATCTGTAAGGTTCCATGTCCGAGATGGGGGTCGGTGTTCATCAAGTAACAATATCCTGTTCTCTTTATAAAGTAGGCCTCTTTGGACAGGTGGCAAGAAAGAAGCCATGACTGAAAAAGACTCATTTAAAATCTCTCATGGAGTTTGCTAAAAAGCATCATAATGATACTGCAGGCATGTGGAGAAAAGTTTTTGTCTTATCTGACCAAATAACCTAACGTTATGGTCTAAATTTGAAGCATTACATCTGGTGCAAACCTAACACTGCACATCACCCAGTCAACGCCATCCCTACTGTCAAGCATGGTGGTGGCAGCATCATGTTATGGGGCTGCTTTTCATCAGCAGGGACTGGTAAGTTTGTTGGGATAGAAGGGACAATGGGCGGTGCAAAGTAAAAGGGGAATCCTTGATGAAAACCTGCTTGAGTCGGCCATGAATCTGAAACTGGGTAGGAGATTCACATTTCAGCAGGACAATGATCCGAAACACAAAGCTAAAGCCACACTGGAGAGGCTGAACAAGAAGAAAATAAATGTTCTTGAGTGGCCCAGTCAAAGTCCTGACTTGAACCCAATTTAACATTTATGGCGAGACGTGAAGATTGCAGCGCATCGACGATCCCCATCAAACTTGGCAGAACTAGAGCAATTTTCACATGAAGAATGGGCAAACATTTCACCATCTCACTGTACAAAGATGGTGGAGACCTATCCCAAAAAGGTTCATATCAGTCATTAGCTGTAAAAGGTGCTTCCACCAAGTACTAAGTACTGACCTCAGGAGCTGAATACTTTAACAACCAGTGAATTTTGATTTGTACATGGTTTTTACAGGTATTCCTGACACGTGACCTCCTTCAACTATAACAGCGTTTAGTTTGATCTCTTCAGTTATGAATTTTTTTGAAGTTCATTTTGAAAAATTGTTTCCACATCATTCATATTTCATCCAAATGTGCCATTATTGGTGGAGGTGAATAATGAATACATTTACAGGCCACTGTGTATATCGTTTTTGGCCCTATATCTCAATTGTGAAGAATGACTTTTAGAACTCTCATGTCTGCATACAGATCTTCACCAAAATCGAATCAATTCGTCCTTGTTATACACCCAACCTGTCCAGCAAGTTTCATCTGAATCAGTCCATAACCTTTTGAGATATCCAGCTCACAGACAGACAGACAAACAAACAAACAGACAAGCAGGGGTGACAACATAACCTCTGCCCACCTTCGGTGGTGGAGGTAACTATTCATGGCTTCATAATATTATCCCAGACATATGGAAAAAAAAAACAGACACAATCATTCCCATTCTAAAACTGAACAAGAATCCCAATGACTGACTCATCTCCTGATATCAATTACTACTCTGTTAAGCCTGGTGTTTGCTTAGTGGTTAGGGTGGCTGGCTTGGGATCTTAGGGTCCTGAGTTGGAGCCACATTTTATGCTGAATTAACACAAGGTGGGGTGGACTCAGCCTGTCATCTTTCTGAGGTTGGTGAAGTGAGTACCAGTGTACTGGTGTAGGTGCACCATGATGAGCATCAGCAGCACAGTTGTGCAACAACAAAATGATAGCTACCTGACAGCCAAGCTACCATATGCAAGAAGAAGAAAAGGATTACCCTATTGTGCAGCTCAAGTATTCGAGTACCTCATTATCCCCCTCCAACCAGCGAAGTTGGCGGGGGATATAGAAATGGGTTCCATCCGTCCGTCCGTCCGTCCGTCCGTCACATTTCGTTTCCGGATCTTAACTGCAAATCCCCTCAAGATATATTTACCAAATTTGGTACACATATCAAGCAAGTGGTGAACTGGTGCCTTTTGATATTTTCTAATTGATAGGTCACATGGTTTGGCAGCCATGTTGGATTCAAGAAAAATATTAAATAATGTTTTCTCTGGAATCACATAACCTAACGAAGCGAAAATTTGCAACTATCATCTCCTATCATGTCTGTGTCTGCATACATAGTAAAAATTATGACGTCACAAGTCACATGGTTTGGCAGCCATCTTGGATAGAAAAACACACCTCATCCGATTAACATGAAACTTCACACACGTATTCCACTGGAGGAGTGGAGGCAGAATGTAAATTTATGATGTCATAGGTCACATGGTTCGTCAGCCATCTTGGATTGAAAATTAAAAAGTTTTAAAAATCTTCTTCTCCAGAACAGCTGGACAGATTGAGGCAAAATTTCACATACATTTTCCCCAAGACATCCTTTCAGAAGTTTGTTAATTTCTGATTGATAGGTCACATGGTTTGGCGGCCATATTGAATTTACCCTAAAATCTTTAAACATCTTCTCCAGAATGGCTGGTCAGATCAAGGGGAAACTTCACATACATATTGCACACGCTTAGGGAATATAAGTTTGTTAATCCTCATTTACTATGGTGAGGGATATCGAAGACTTTGTCTTCAACGGATGCTAGTTTTCTCTTTTTACAGCCTAGTTTATTTAATAAGATTATAAGAATAGTTAATGATAAAAACAATTTATTCGTTTTTGAATTTTAAAGTATTTTCTACAATGTTTAAATTTAAGTTTATTGCGTTGGACTTTGTTACACTATTTATGACTATTAAACACAAATTTTCTTGCAGGAATGAGTGGAATGGGCAGGCACAAAGGTCCGCGACGTGTGCAAGTGGTGCTGCAAAGAGGAAAGTATCCGAGGAACGTACTGAAAGAGAAGCTCAAGAACTTGCAAAAACACGTCGAATGACTGAATTCTTCACCGAGTTCACTCTTCCATCAGTTTCAGAAGCAGACGGTGCTTCACCTTCAAATTCATTACAACCAGAGCAGGCACCTGCTGCAGAGACACCAGCCTCATCTTCATCCGGCCTGTCTACGGTAGAAAATGACCAGAATGTCGAGAAGACAGACACTGCTTCAAAGCAAGTGCTTCCAGAATCTCATACGAATACACAGGTTGATAACATCAGCTTATGGCCAGAGCATATGACGAAATCATTTATTGACTATTGGGCTGTGAAAGGTGCTGAGGATCTCCACCACAGTGATGTCAAGTCTTTGGATGCTACAGCAATACAAAAAGGTGCAAACATGTCATTCAGAAATGTACACCTGCTATATTTGAGCGACAAAATTGAAATGGGGAAGTTGTAATAATTTTCTTGGCTTTGTTTTTCACCAGCAAATGGTCGAGTCTACTGTTTCTTTTGCAAGCTTATGGGTGTTGCAAGATCCCAATTCACACATGATGGATTCTGCGACTGGAAACACACTAGTGATGTCCATGTCCATGAGCAATCGACTTGGTGTCCATGACCAATCAAAAGACCACAATCAAGCAGATTTGTCAGCAGCAAGTCGTGCAAAGAAAGCTGGACGTGTGGACTCTGAACTTGCACAAGAAGCAGATCGAATTGAGCAATATTGGCGCAGTGTTCTAAAGCGACTGATCAGTGTGCTTAAATTTGCATGTGAACGAGGCCGAGCTCTTCGTGGAGATAATGAAACATTTGGATCTCCTCACAATGTTCTACTTGGGAATACTAGAGCTTTTGGCTGAATACGATGATTTCCTCAAGCAACACATCCAGAATCATGCAAATCGTGGCAGTGGTCATACAAACTATTTGCCTTCCACCATCTGCGAAGAACTTGTCAGACTAATGGGCAATCAAGTTCTGAATGAAATCATTTCACGCATAAAACTGTCAAAATACTATTCAGTTTCTCTTGATTCCACAGCTGATGAAGGTCATATTGATCAACTAACTCTGATCTTCAGATAACATGGAGCATAATGATACACCAGTTGAGAGATTTGTGAAGTTCTTGCCAAATCAAGGACACAAGGCTCAAGAAATGTTTGACGGATTGATGGAATTCCTTGCAGACCATGACATTGACATTCGGAATTGTCGTGGGCAATCATACGATAACTCCTCAGCAATGAGTGGAAGATACAATGGTCTTCAAGCTAAAGTGGCAGCTGAAAACCATCATGCAGTTTGGATACCCTGTGCTGGACATTCACTTAACCTAGTTTGACAAGCAGCAGTGGCATTTTTTTGACTTCCTCGAGGCAATTTATGTGTTCTTCACAACTTCCACACAGCGTTATGAAATTCTTACAGACTCACTGAAGACTGTGGACTCTGGTCCTGTATCTGTGCCAAAGAGGGTTTCTACAACACGATGGTCCTGTCGATCCGATGCAGTAAAAGCACTCGTCCAAGGATATCACCCAATCCGTGAAGCACTTGCCAAAATAGCAAGAGATGAAAATGAGATGTCCAAAGCACGTTCTGATGCAAACAATCTCCACGACAGGATGTGCAACCTGGAGACTGGGCATCTGTGCTGTTTTTTGGCATGACATTCTTGACAGAGTTAACGCCACAAGTCACATGTTGCAAGATCCAAAAGTTGATCTGAACACAGCAGTAGCAATGTTGAAGTCCTTGAAATGTTTTGTACGTGAAAAACGAGAATGCTTTCATGTTTATGAGGAGAAGGGAAAGGAGATATCTGGAAGTGATAATTATGTGCAGACACGCAATCGTCAACTAAATGTGCGCCTCAATCCATTGGATCATGGACGATCAGAAGAAGCTACACTCTCACTGTCTGAAAAATTTCGAGTTCAGAATTTTCTTCCAGTAAATGATCAGTTTCTGAGTTCATTGGAGCAACGATTGGAAGCCTATGAGAACACCCGTTCTCTTTTCGGTTTCTTGCGGAAACCGGAATCGCCGGACTGCGATGAAATCGAAGCAGCTGCAGCAAAATTGGTTGCTGACTACAAGGATGATCTGGAGCAAACACTTGGTGTTGAACTTGTGCAGTTTGCAGCCTTCCTCACTCATTTCCTGGAATAGGAAGATGACAAGATAGGGAGAGAACATTTCCTTTACAAACTGTTGATGGACGAGAAAGTTACGGATACATTTCCAAATGTCGAGATAATGCTGCGGATGGACTTGGTGCTCACGGTCACAAACTGTTCTGGAGAACGTTCATTCAGGAAATTGAAGTTCATCGAGAACAGACTACGTACTACAATGCGTCATGATGGGCTCAGTCACCCGGCCTTGATGAGCATTGAATGTGACATTCTCGGAGAGATTGACTTCGACAAATTGATCCAAGACTTTGCAAGGGTCAAGTCCCGTAAAGTGCCTGGTGGTCTCATCGGTGGTCTGTAAATATCGGTATTAGGTACTGTACTAGATTGTAGATTCTATGATTGATGATGATTGACCTGCTTGCTTATTCACGACACTATTCAGATTCTTTAAACTTGAAACATGGGAACTTCCAACTTTATAGATTCTTATAGATTGATCATGATGTTTATAGATGTACATTATTATTCAGATTCTTTGTTCTTGAAAATTATACTTTATGGATGACTGTAAATATGTCTTGTCACCTTTTTAGTATTCTAAGGTAGGGTGGGCCTCCACTACTGAAGGCTGCCCAGGGGCCACCACATGTCTAAATCCGGCCCTGTTAGCAGTAACAATTATTGGCAATAACAATATCGCAGATGGAAACTCCAAAATAACCTCCTCCTGCTCCTTTTTTTTTTTTGGAAGTTGATTAGATTTTTGAAAATTGAAAAACGTTGGGGATACTCATGAAGATAACGATTCATTAATTCATTCCTCTTGCTGATTGCAGCATTCCAAAAACGCTGCTGCACCGCTGTCGCAGTGCCCTGTAGATTGCATTTGACAGAAGATGGATGCAATTTAGAATTTAGCCTCGGTACCGGCGACACGTCACGTAACACTCGCAAAGGACACCGTAGGATCTGCCATATATACACACGTACACACATATATTTATCTGAGAAGAGCAAGAAACACCACCTTTTGGGAAATCGTTCATATTGTTTCGATGACAATAGCCATGAGAAAAAAAAACTGATTTGCATATTCACGCCAAAGCGACACCAAATCACAGTCCAGAGATACATTTGTGAGGACACATTAATCAATGTGGTCCATTGTTCTACGGACTAGCAATGGATATTATATTTCATGCTTACTTCTCATGTTAACTAAACAATCTCAGGTAGGTTTCCGATTACGTTTTTGGTTTTCCTGTCGACGTTATGGTGAAATGTATATATTTGCCTTGCTGTAACTGATATTTCAGATTAGCAAGAGCTTTAATTACCTCCACCATCGAAGGTGAAGGAGGTTATGTTTTCACCCCTTTCTGTCTGTTTGTTTGTTTGTTTGTCCACGGGATGTCTCAAAAGGTTGTTGATGGATTCCGATGAAACTTGTTGGGTGTGTGGCAAGAAATAATTTATTCAATTTTGGTGAAGATCCCAATCCAGATCTGGATAGGATAATTATTTAATTTCTAAAGTGATTCTTCACCATTGAGAGATAGGGCCAAAAACGATATAGTACAGAATAGCATGATATCTCAAAAATGCATTGGGCCCAATATGTTCTCGTGGATCAGGCATCACGTGGAGGAGGTATGCGCTCTACTGAGTGCTCTTCTAGTTGTTGCTGTTTTGATAGACTTTTACCCTCACCAGAGTTGATTGTTATTGACCATTTAGGTCTTTTTTTTTTTTTTTTTTTTTTTGGACAAGAATGGTGATCGCTTCTGTTTGTTTGTCTGTCCTCTCACCTTTAATCTCCTACAGGTCACAATTTTAAACCGATCTTCACATTGTGGCCTGTAGGAGTTGGTGGTCTGACGGAATCCTATTTATTTTTAAGGGCAAAAGGTCATCATAGGCCAAAGGTCAATAGGTTTTTCAAATTTCTAAAATCCTCTATTTTCATCCAATCGACTTGAAATTTGAAAATCATTTGCAAAACAGGTTACTGAAATCAATCACATGTTACCTTTGTGGTCAACGTAGGCCAAAAGGTCAACATCGGCCGAATTTCTAAAAATTGTCAATTTTCATTCTATTGACTTGAAATTTAAAGAGCATTTAAATATCATGTCACTGAATTCAACCACCTCTTATTTTTTGAGGTCAACATAGACCAAAGGTCAACAACCTTGGTGCAATTTCTAAAATCCTCAATTTTCATCTGATTGACTTGAAATTTGAACAGGATTTACATATCAGGACAATTAATTCAACACCAATTATTTTTTAAAGGTCAACATAGGCCTAATTTCTAAAATTGAGAGATAGGGCCAAAAAGCATATATATATATATATATATATCGTGATATCTCAAAAAGTTGTGCACGAGTTGTGACAAAACTAGGTGGATGAGTTGGTTTAGGTGACAAGAACAAGCGGATTAGATTTTGGTTCAGATCCAGCCCATCAGTGGGATACAAAACACAAACTGTTCAGCCTGGCAGAGGTATGTGCTCTACCGAGTGCTGATATACTTTGTGCTGTTTTGCTAACTGTCCCTCAATGAGTGATTTTTCATTTGTTTGTATGATTGTCTGCACAGAATGAGTAAGATTTTTCTCTGCAACCACTTGTCGGATTGACATGAAATTTTCACCATGGGAGCGACTACTCGTGTAAAATGCTTTCATGATAATTGTGGCATCATAGGTCACATAGTGTGGCAGCCATATTGGATTTACCCAAAAAAACCCCTACAAATTTTCTTCTCCAGAACGGCTGGACAGATCGAGGGGAAACTTCGCACACGTTCCCTCAGCTTTGGGGATACCAGGGCGTTCACAATAATTGATAGGTCACATGGTCTGGCAGCCATACTGGACTGAACAAAAATCTTTAATAAAAAATTATTTCTCTTGAACCTCTTCATCGATTGACGTGAAACTTCACAATCATGGAGTACGTTAGTACGCCGTATGGAGGGATGATACGGGAATTATGATCTAGTAGTGATGGGGAATATCTGTTTTAAATTGAAACCTGATAGGACACATGGTTTATAAGCCAGAATTATTTAATTTTTTGATTCTGGGATATTTTCTATTTTTAACTCACCTATAACGTAGTTACAAAAACTTATGGGATGGCACGTTGTTCGTTCGTCGGTCCGTCCGTCCCACAAACATTTGCAACTTCTCTGCAACTACACATACAATTTCGATGAAACTTCACCCCAACCTTCATCACCCAGTATGTACCAAAGTTTGTTCACGACATTTAAAAAATCGGAACCTAAGGGGGTCTACAGGGGGTTGCCCCCCCCCCAAAATAGGTATTTTCTCTCTTCTCAGAAACTACACACTCGATTTTGATGAAACTTGACCACAACCTTCATCACCTGTGATGCACCAAAATTTGTTCACTGCATTAAAAAAAACATCCATTGCAATTTACTTTTCCGTTAAATATTTCATGGGTCATCCTACTAGGTGTTCTCTGGTTTTGTTATCCAGCCGCTACCTTGTGAGCACCCAGGGGTATTTCCCATATATATTTTTTTTCAATAAGGCTCATTTGGCTGTGCCTGGGTGGATTTGAGGGTAGAGAAGTAGCGGCTGAAATGCGAATCCTATCCAGGTTCCTCCTGATGACTTCATCTTTGCATTTTGCTTGTTCGGGTTCCTTCTGATTACTCCAATGCAGGACTGTACCTATTTGGTCTTCTATTTGATTTGAACTGAATTTATTTTAATCCCATTCTAAATTCAATTGAATAAGAATTTTTTTTGAAAAACGTCATGGGTCTGGGTCAGGTGTCCGATCAAAGCGGGATGTCTTGGTACCCGGCCATCACCGTCAGCATTTATAAAGTGTCAGTTCCAATTATGTCTCATAAATTAGGTAACACACCAGTATACAAACACCACACAAAACAAGTCCTGGCGAGGGTCTGCAATCCCTGATAGCTCTTTTTCTGGTTTTTTTTGTTGTTGTTGTTGTTGTTGTAAATATCTGATTGTTCTGTCAAGCACATGACAAGGTGTTTATTTGAATGAGAGTAGAACATCTCATTCTGAAACGATGACAATGTTTCTCCTATAATTACGGAACGTGAAAATTGCATTATACGGATTTCTCACGCATTCACATCGCTCTCTTTTGGTGGGTTTCGAGTAGAGTAAGGTACGTGATGTCAGGTACTTTACGTTTTTCAGTCGCAGAGAGAATCATTTTTGATGAAATTGAAGGAGTTTGATAATCATGCTCCGTTTGCGTGCATAAAGGTGGAAAAACACGACTCGCTTGTCAATACAAATAATTTACACAGAACACCATCACCAAGCATCACAAGTACCAAACTATTAACCTGTGTTTTTTGATTACCTCCTTGATCTGAGCCTCACAGTGAAACCTGCACATACATCACACGTCTTAGTGGACGTGTACTTTTACATGTCCTACAAAGCCGTTGGTAAAGAACCTTCAGCTGAAATACCAGGATGGTAGTTGAGACCTGGGTCGGGATTCAAACCCAGTCAAGACAGCTCAGAGGAGAGTACGCATACCACTTGGCCCTTCTGCTACGTATACATGTTCAGTCTCCGTTCCACCTCCTGAAAACCCACCGAACGTCTGGAGATAGCAGCCAACAATTTGCGCGTGCACACACACGCACACACACACACGCACACACACGCACACACACGCACACACACACACACACACGCACACACACACGCACCGACATGAACCAACGCCATTTAATCTTCCTGACGAGGGCTCTTGCACCAATTTTACAACGGACCATGGTCTGACCCACGCCCATGCCAAATTTGAATGGGGAGAAAAAGGATTTTTTTTTTAATACCTCAAGAGGAGGGAAGAGCAATAAACAAACACACGAATTAATTATTCAATTACTACAAATAATTTCCTCCGCATCCATGAGACTTCGACGGCTGAGGGGATATAACTTGGGGCTCAGTCACTCACACGTGCACTAACACAGGATTAAAGGTCACAAGACAGAAAGACTCTTCCCCCTCCAAGCTTCCCTCTCACTTCTCTCAAAAACTAATCCCTCACCTTTGTCCCTCAACTCTCTCCACTCACCGTTCTACCTCCAATCGCCCCCTCACTCCCCCTTCTCAAAGTTGACCCCCTCACATCCACAAAGCTGCCTCCCTCCCCTGCCCTCTCTCCTCCATCTCATCACTGCACCTCCTCAATTCCTCAACTGCCTTCTGCCCCCTCTCTTATTACTCGCCACTGTACCTCAACCCAGCAACACACAGTCCTTTCTCCTCCTCATCCGGTCCCCTCCACTAGCTCTTCTGTATTCCCCCACACTCTTTCAACAACTCTCCTTACTTCCCCCCTCCTCCCTCGTCCGACCCTCACCCTCCTCTCTCTTCCTTAACAGAGTGGACCTCAAACATCCGGAGCCTTCCCTCAAACCTTACAAATCTTTCCATACAGGTTGGCACTGACAAACGAGACATAATTTGCTTAACAGAAACTTTCCTCCTTCAAGACGTCTCTGACTGCCAAGTATCTCTCCCTGGTTACTTCCTCCTCCGGTATGACAGACCTGAGCCTCGTCCTGGTGGAGGAGTTGCTCTCTTCATTAAAGACTCTATTCCTCACTCTCCATGCACTGCCCTCACTTCCCCACACCCCCAGGAATATCTCTGGCTACGTGTTCCCCTGCACTCCCACCTCATGTTTATATGTGTTCTGTACCATCCACCTAACAGTGATGACTCCATTTATACCTCACTTTCTGAAAACATAGACCAACTTCCATCTTATCATCCAACTCTCTCTTTGTCATATGTGGTGACTTCAATTGTCATCATGCCAGTTGGCTAGGTGTGGGTACCTCTCTCACCTGTCATGGCACTTCAGCAAAAGAATTCTGTGACTCATTGGGACCGACTCAATCGGTCAATTTCCCGACCTGGATCTCAACCAACGGTACTCCATCTCTTCTGGATCTGATTTTGACAAATTTCCCTGACAATATCTGCTGCTCTTCCTCTGCTCCAATCAGTTGTTCTGACCACGTCCTTGTCAAAGTGGACATCTCTCTGGGTGTTATCAGAGAACCACCTCATCACCGTCGAGTCTGGCGTTTCACTCAAGCCGACTGGCAGGGTCTCCAAGCAGCCATCAAACTTATAGATTGGTCTCCTATCACTACTTTCTCCAAAATCAACTAATCCTGGGAATTCTTTCAAAGAAACTTGCTCTCCCTCATGCACAGATTTATCCCCTCTCGTCTTCAGTTGTCCTACCCTTCGTCCCACCCTTGGTTCACTGAAGCTTGTGGTGAGGCAGTTGTCCTGAAACAACTTGCCTTTGCCTCATGAAAAGCAAACACAACTGAGGGTAATTTCAGTTCCTTCCATAAAGCTCGGAACAAGTGTGTATCTACCCTCAGGAGAGCCAGAAAACAACATCTTTCTCATCTCAAGTCTGAACTCTCAAACCTGCCTCCCTCCTCAAAATCCTGGTGGTGTCGAATCAAATCTGTTTGTGGTGTATTCCTCCTCCATCCCCTCCCTTACCTCAAATGGCCGCAGTGCTGACAAAGCACGTGAAAAGCTGAATGCCTAAACTCGGTGTTTGCATCTAAATGTTGTGTCCGAAATCAATCAGTTTCTCTACCCACTTTACCCAGTCGCACGCAACTGTCCCTGGACTCTGTGTCCTTTTCTCCTGACAAGGTGGAGAGCTTGCTGTCAAACCTCGACTCAGATTCTGCAACCGGTCCAGACGGCATTAGCCCACGTGTCCTAAAAACCTGCTCTTCTGCTCTTGCTCACCCTCTCTCTCTTCTATTCACCCTCTCATTTGCTCAAGATCATCTACCATCTGCTTGGAAATCAGCAAACATCACTGCCCTGCATAAAAAAGGTGCAAAAATAAATTCCTGCAATGACAGACCAATCAGCCTTCTCTCAGTCATAAGCAAGGTTATGGAATCCATCATCGCTTCAGACATCAAATCCTTCCTCCTCTCCAATGGCTTGATTTTCGATCATCAATTTGGTTTCAGACCAGGTCACTCTACCCTGGATATGCTGCTTCTGCTCTCCCAACAATGGATGGAGGTCCTCAATGCCAGACATGAAATCAGAGCCATGTCCGTAGACATATCATGTACTTTCGCTACTGTCTGGCACTCTGACCTGCTCACCAAACTCTCTTCCTATGGTATCCGAGGCCATCTCCACTAATGGCTCACAGACTTCCTCTCCTGTCACAGCCAACGTGTGGCCCTAAATGGAGTTCTTTCATCCCCTCTTCCTGTCCAGGCTGGAGTTCCACAAGGTAGCGTTCTGGGCCCTGTTCTTTTTCTGGTGTTCATCAATGATCTATCCGACTCTCTGGAAAATCCTCTTTTTCTCTTTGCTGATGACTCCACCCTCTGTCGTACTATCTGCCATCCTTCAGACCAGCAAGCCGCAGCTTCTTCGCTCTCTGCATATGTGGATAAAATCACAAACTGGTCCAACACGTGGAACATCCTGACAAATTTACACTCTCACTATGTCTCTCCAAAAGGACCATATGGAACCCCCCCTCTCCCCCATCTACTTTCTGATCTGGAAGAAGTCATTTCATTCAAGCTTCTGGATCTCACTCTCTGCCGTGATCTTTCTTGGGAAAGCCACATCTTCAACCAGGCCTCCAAAGCCAGTCGCCGACTGGAAATCCTCTGTCGTGCAAAGTCCTTACTCGACCCTCCTGAGCTCCTGACCACATACAAAGCTTTTGTCCGCAGCCTGATGGAGTACTGCCCTCCCCTCTGGGCTGGTGCTCCTACCTCTCATCTTTCTCGACTTCACGCTGTAGAAACCAAGGCATTTCGGATCATTGGTATCTCCTGCAGGGATGCTGATTCTTTGGGCTTCTCACTCTTTCACCGCAGACCGGTCAGTGGTCTTTCTATCTTCTACCACTCCACCTTCACCACCTCCCCCCCCCCCCGCCAATCCATATTTCAGCAGGGCGCTCAAGGTCCGCCAGCAACCCCTTTCTGGTAAAAAAAAAAAAATACCAAAATCACGAATCACTGCCCATCTTCACTCTTTTATTCCTCTTTTTTCCCCGCCTTTGGAATAAACTCCCACACTCTCTTCAATCCCATTCTTCCCTCCAGGTATTCAAAACAGCTGTTCACCACCATCTCATATCTTCCCCCATCCAAAACCACGATCTTTACTTCCCCCGTTAATCCACCCCAAACCCACCTCCTTCAAATTCCCTGCTTTCCTTCCCAAAAGTTCCCTGTCGTGTCAGGTCCTGAAAGTCCCTGTGGTGTCCATCTAATATACCGCCGTGTTTCCCTCCCATCCCTCCCCCTTCCACATATCTCCTAATATCTCTGTTCCCCACTGTTTGCCCTTCCCTCTCCCACCCCTCTTGTCTC
>NC_140968.1:14421773-14541773 GCF_056783735.1 Eptatretus burgeri
ATACCCGGTAATGCTAATGAGTAAAAATACACTTCCAGAGGAAATGGTTTTGTTTGTTTGCTTTAATATTTAAAAACTTTTAACATTGAACAACAATGTGTTTCACCTTTAAGCATAAAGAATTAAAGTACTAGAGTCTTTAATCTGAAGCTGACTCAGGATCTATTTTTAGCATAGCCTAGTTCTAGGGATAGCTTATTTTTAAACTTGCGGTGGTGTGCAAAAGTTTCTGAAAGTTGTAATTTGGAAGCACACTAACAAGATGGACCTGGTCTGCAGAAAACAATTAAAAACTTGTACTGTTGGTTCTATTCTTCAAGAAGAAACAGAATGTCATAAAACAACCTATTGCAGGTAAGGTTTTTATAGTTATTACTAATACAATAAATGCATCCAAAGGGCAATTTTCAAATGCATGTCTGATTCTTTCTAAATTATACTGTCTTTATTTTATGAATCAGTAGTTGAGCTCATGTGTGCATTACTTTGATGTCATTGGATTCAAAACAAAACTTGCACAATATTATTAGTGCCTGAATAACTTCAGTAATATGTGATGTATCGGTCATTTGAAGGGATCAACTTTGAAGCTTTCAAGTGGAAATTAAGTTATTTTGACTCTTGGCCTGGCCACACTGACATTGCATTGCGTTTCGCTGCGTTTTTTGGAAGGTGTTTTGTACTGTGTGTTATAAATTGATTTAACGCACTGGTGTTGTTTAGCTTTATTGATGGGGTTGGTAGGACATGAAGGATTGCTATAAAACAAATGAGATTTGGTACAGTTGTAGTACATGAAAGGAGCTTTCATTTGATACCAAGCACGTATATTTTCAAGGTAGGCCACATGTGATTTTTTTGACCTGAAAATCATGAAATTTCATATTTTTCCCTTTTTGAAAGGGAAATAAAAAATAAAAATAAAATAAATAAAAAAAATAAAATAAATAAAGAAATGAAATAAAAAAAATGCAGTAGACACCTGGTAATTCATATTTTGGTAGACATTTTAGTATATTTTACACACAAAAAATTACATGGGTGACACAATCAATGAAAGGTACTTTAACATGGGTCAAAATTGCCCGTTTCAGTCGTGCTATTTTGATTTTTACCATTTTTGAGGGTGGCTGCACGCCTCATCTTTTCTGCAATGTATCCGGCTTTATTTTTTCTTTAAAATACCATAAAAGTTGCATTAGGAAATTTTTTTTATTGCTTTATCTCAAACAGATGCCAAGAAATGGGTTGCTGAAATTGAAGGATAATTAGGGGGTCGTTTTTCTACAACCAACCTTGACACGCTCTAGGGGTCATATCTCAAAAACTCCTTGGAATACAGAACTAATATTTGACATTTTTTCTGTTCAATATTTGTCCAACCCACACAAAAAAAGTCATGAAAATCTGAGATGGTCGACCTGGAACTTTTCTGAAAATTTGTTGATTTAACACGGAATGACCCAATTATCCAGCAAATTCCCAGCAAGGAAATTGATCAAAGTACCAGCACATAACAGCATTCTGTTTTCAAAAGATATTGTGTGATCTTTAAGTTTCCAAAACCAGCTTTGTCTCTATCTGATAGATCAGAACGACGACTTGCCCTGGGATGAATCTATCCCTGCAGCCACGATTCACATCTCTGAGTCTGGGATTGATCCATGACGGGAGTGTTGATCGAACCCAGACGAGACAGCTTCATGCCAGCCCTGCTCCAATTTAGGTTATCTCACCAGCGAAATGATTTTTTTTTACTACCGTCATTGAGAAAACCGTCCTCACCTAATTTTTACTTTTCATAGCCAATTGGATACATGCTAAATCTCCAGGCACGAAATTCTTGCAATTGTGGAAGGAATCATAGTGCACCTGTTGTCTGAAGGTGAGCCATAAAAGACTCAAGTTTCCTAAGAGCAATCAGTACAAAAAAGATGAGTGTTTGTAATTGGAAAAGCATCAATCCTTGACAAAGTGTTGCAAGAGTCGCATACATAAATTTTCTTCATTGTTGCCATGGGTACCCAACACACACTGGTGAAAAACAATGCAACCAGGTTTAACCCATTAAACCACCAAACCACTGTTTATATTTATTTAAAAAAAAACTGCGTAAACTAACAAACCGTTTAATTTCGTACTTGCAAGGGATACCTGGCGTTGCCATGCAAAGCTGGGTCCCTCCTCCCGCTCCTTCCACTCCCTGCCTCATCTCAATTCTCCCCTCTTGGGGCATGCACAGTTCAAAATGCAAGTTATCTCTACAGCTGACTTGTAATACCTTCTGCCACCACCATCAGGTGGCGCGACACGATACACATTTACATAGAGAATTTTTGTCAACCTTCCCTCCCGAACCCCTGCGACTATAGATGAAACCAAGTAGCCCCTGTTCATCAGGAGGCCGAACTTGGTGCATGTGCCAAGTTTGGTGGCAATTGGCTCAGTAGTTTGGTGTGATTGGTGCTACACACAGATAGACAGACAAAGATCGAGAGACAAATAGAAAAATGACATTTATTTACTAAATAAAATTGATGAAAGGTGTTCACGATGAACAACTTGTTTCCTTCTTCAACATTTCTCCAGATTTAATGGAATGCAAAACTGATCATACAGGGTGTACAAAAAGATGGGACTCTTTTATTATTATTATTATTATTATTATTATTATTATTATTTATTATTATTATAATTTTGTGCACTGTAAATAGTTGAGACTCTTGGAAGCTCGTACAGTGAACGGATCAGGACGTAACAGACAAAAACAGACATGAAACACTCATGCATGGGGTGGATAAAATGGATACAAAAGGAAACTCCCCCAAGGAAGGAAAATTGGAAAGAGTAGGGATTTGGGTGGGGTTAATGAGACCAGGTCACTCCACCTTGTACATGTTGCTTCTACTCACCCAATAATGGATAGATGCCCTCCATGTCAGAAATGAGTTCAGGGCCATCTCTCTGGACATATCTCATGCTTTTGATACAGTCTGGCAACCTGTCTTGTTCTAGGCCCAGTCCTGTTCCTGATCTTCATCAATGATCTCTCTGACTCTCTGGAAAATCCTCTTTATCTCTTTGCTGATGACTCCACCCTGTGCCATGACATCCCTCATCCTTCAGACAGACACGCTGCAATCTCTTCCCTATCTTCAGACTTTGACAAAAATCACAAGCTGGTCAAACACTTGGAATATGTCTTTCAATACAGACAAATCTTGCACTCTCACTAACTCTCTCCGAAAGGACCATCTGGCAAGCCCTCCAATCTGCTTTATTAACAATCCTACTGAGGAAGTTCAGTCATTCAAACTCCTGGATCTCACTATCTGCCATGATCTTTTGTGGGAAAAACCACATTTCAACGTTGTTCTCCAAAGCCAGCTGCTGACTGGGCATCCTCCATCGTACAAAGTTCTTCCTGGGCACACCTGAACTCCTATCCACCTATAAGGTCTTCATCTGCAGATTGATGGAGTACGACTCTCCCCTCTGGGCTTGGTCCCCTGCTTACATCTTGCTCAGCTTGATGCCATGGAAACCAAGGCCTTCAAGATTACTATAATCTCTTGTGATGAAGCTGAGTCTATGGGCTTGTCACTCACCATCAGAGACAGGTCCGGTGGTCTCTCTGCCTTCCACTGCCTCCTTTCTGATCTTGCACCCTCTGCCCTTTCGGTGCTGTGTCCCCCACCAGGTTTCTGCAGGACTCACACGGTCCACCATCAACCCTCTTCTGATAAAACGACCTAAATCCAGGATCACTGCTCACCTCCACTCATTTGTTCCTCTTATTTTTTCCACCCGTTGAATCTACTTCAACATCCTCATCAATCTCATTCTTCCCTCCAGGTCTTCAAGACGGCGGTTCACCGCCGTGTCAGATCATTTCCAATCCAAAAACCATGATCTTTTCTACCCTCGTTAACCCCACCCAAATCCCTCCTAATTTTCCAGTTTTTCCTTCTCCAAGCATGTTTTGCATGTTTTGCGTCCTGTTTTTATCTGTTACGTCCTGATCCGTTCAGTGCGCTCTCTCTTCCACGAGCCTCGACTATGTATGCAAAGAAACCATCACCCGAAAACCTACCTTTGCAAAAGGTAACCGGCTTTCTTTAATAGGATCACAGGTGAATAGTAGTACACATACCAGCTGGCTGTCTGCTCTGAAAACACAGCCAGATGCAGCTTCCTGGCTAGAAGATCAGGGTAACAGTTTGGAGTCGGATCTTTTGCGGTGGGAAAAGAGCCGAAACTCAACGGCTGAAAGGTACTCTGACTATCCTGCCAGTCATTTTCCTCTCTTGTCTGCCTGAAATCGTTCCTGTCTCCAATGTGGTTGCTATCAATGTCCTATGATGGACAATATGGCATGTTTGAAGTTTTTTTTTTTGCCTTTTCCCCAACTCTACTCTCCACCCCCACCCCTTCATTGCTTTTATACTCCCTAGGCTCTTACATCAGATACTAAAAAAGTAAACCATCCAATCTATGTTTCAATGGATGTCCCAGCTGTTTGCATCACAAACACATCGCTAATCTATATACCGTCGTCAAATGTCCCAGCTGGTAGCAGCATCTCCAGAACATTTTAATCTGCAGACCGTAATAGAACACTTGACATTGATTCATGCAGACATAGATGTGACTATGTATGAGTCCCATCACAATAATTTAACCAGAACGATATGCGGTAGAGTGCAGACCTCTGCCAGACTGAACATTGTTTATTTTTTTTATATATATATATATATACACAGTCAAGGCTCATTGTAGAGCGAGAACACTGAACGGCTCAGAGGACAACATGACAAATAGAACAGTGGAGGGTTTGGGGGGATACCAACAATGGACTTGAAGAACAAAATATAGGGAGATTTGGACAAACAATGGGTGTGTGTGTGTGGTTAGGGGGGGGGGGGATGGAGTGGACAGGATGGATACAGAAGGAAACTTCTCCCTCTCTCCTCACTCCACTCCCTTTCTCCCTCTAAACATTTTGTATCCCACTGATAGGTTGAATCTGCATCCAGACCTAAATATAATCAGCTTGTTCTTGTCACCTATCCAAATCATGAATCGACCATAACACTCTCCAATCAAATTGTCCTCTGAAGGATTATAAAGGCCAACCCTGCAAGGAACCGTTATAGGGCATGGTGGTTTTTAATATCGGGAAAGGGGGGGGGGATTTAAATCCCTTTTGTAAATGTGTATTGTGTAGCACCACCTGCTGGCTGTGGCAGAGAGTATTACAATTTCTTCTTTACCTGGGCAACGCTGAGATTAAAGCATTTTTCGCACAGGTAAATTTGTCCTCCTTTTCTTACC
Organism: Eptatretus burgeri; assembly: GCF_056783735.1. Lineage (NCBI taxonomy): Eukaryota > Metazoa > Chordata > Myxini > Myxiniformes > Myxinidae > Eptatretus > Eptatretus burgeri. The sequence continues at coordinate 14,427,108 of NC_140968.1, forward strand.
CCCCCCCACCCCAAAAAACCAACAAACAAAAAAACCGGTGGGGCCTGTCAAAGCCTTTCATTGTGTTTGTGACATTTCTAGCAGGAAGGGACATCAAGATGAACAGGGGACAAAATGGAGGGGGGGGGGACGTGATGTGGTATGTGGTAGGACGTGAGGATGGGGACGGGGGTGGGGGGTAGGGGTTAAAGTACTCCACGCATGGGTAAATTTGTTTTTCCTTTCCTTCTCCTTCTCACCCAAATTTTTTACCAAACAGGACGGCTAATTGGTCCGTCAGCGAAGCCACAGGTAGGCTCTACTGGTTTGCAATGATACTCAATGTTGATTGCTTCCATGCATTAATTTGACAAGTGAAATATTAAACCATTAACACACACACACACACACAGACACACACACACACACACACACACACACACACACACACACACACACACACACACACACACACACACACACACACACACACACACACACACACACACACACACACACACACACACACACAGAGTGGATTCAGCTCGTGTTCTTGTGAAGCCAAATCGAGAGAGATGTATGGTGTCATTTGGAGGCAGAAACATTGTTCAAAGAAAGATGGAAGGCTGGTTTCACATGATAATTTATTGTGACCATCCCTACCTTGTTTATATTATTTTTGGGAAAAAATTTATATTAATGTATTCTAAATTGTAACAAATAGAGTTTTAGAAATGTAAGTTTTATGCTATAAGTTGAATTGGCTGTCCTTTCTGGCCAAGAGACCTTTTCCCTAAATGTTGATAAATATATTGGTCTGGAGCGGTGTGACCTGAGCTGATAACAGCGAAACTTTGCCTCGAAATGTACGAAGTGTCTTCTCGTCTAAAAGACAAGTCTGCAGTCTGGGTTGATAGCCCCCACCACTCTCCCATGAAAGTATAAAATGCTTTGAAATGTGAAATTGTTTCAGTGCAAGTACCTGAGGAAGTATAGAATCTCAGTGGCTTGTGCTCCTTGGAACTGACCAAGTACCAAGTTAGAATAAAACTCTCTGATGTAATGTGGAAGTGAATTGAATCGGGTTGGTCTAACTGTTAACTAAAAGTAAGAATAAATGAAATAGATCCAAATAATATTGCAATCAATGGGGATTCTTAAGTTCATTGTACGAGGGTGAGAAGTGTATGGTGGATAATTAGAAAATAAATTGTTTCACAAAGAAAGGACTTGTGTGGACATCGGTTATCAGAGTCAATGGGTTTTATGCAGGATTTTATAACCAAATCGGACAAACGTTAAACTCTGCCTGAAATCAAATAGGATTCCACAATCGGCCAGGTAGAATCCTTCAATGATCACAATGGGGTGGGTTAAAAAAATCCACATCAGCACATCACCCCGATATCCTTATGTGTAATATATATATATATATATATATATATATATATATATATATATATATATATATATATATATATATATATTCTTCTTCTTACTTGTATAAGCCTGGTGGTGGGTGGCTTCACAGTGAAATTGGCTGCCTTAATATCTGAGGGTCTTGATTTTGAGCCCCTTTTGTGCCATGAAATAATGTCACGTGGGTTTGATTCAGCTTGTCCTTCTGAGGTCAGCAAAATGAATACCCCAGCTCATTGAAAATAGGGGCACTGCATCAGTGGCACAACTGTGCTTCCAGAAATGATACAACCAGCAGCCATCAGCTGCACAGGAAATAATACTAATTACTTGTATCATTAATTACTTTTATAATCATTATTTATTATAATAATTATAACCAGAAAGCATCTCAAAATGAAAGGCTCGTCCGCTATGTATTCGGACTTCTTCCTCTTGCGAATGCCAAACGGTACCATTTGACCTTTTGACCAAATTGTTAACTTGTCTTCTCCATATTCTCATAACAAAGCTTTGTTGAAAATTTCATAACAAAAGCTCAATTGATAATTCAAAGATGAGGTCAAGTGGATGAAAATTGACGTTTTTTTTGTGACTCTGACCTTTGACCTTTGACCTTTTGGCCATATTATTCGTTTGTCTTCTCCATATATCCCTGGTGTTGGCTTAATGGTTAGGGGTGGTGGGCTTGGGATCTGAGGGTCCTGAGTTCAAATCCTGCTCAGCTGTTGAATTAATACCAGGTGGGGTTGACTTGACCTGTCATCCTTCCGAGGTCGGCAAAATGAGTGCCAGCATGCTGGTATACTGTGTCGGAGTGGTGACCCATCCAGGATTGTGTCCAATAGCCAAGGAGACTGCTTAAGCAGCACCAACGCTTTGCACAGAGTATGGTCCCAATCTCCTCCTCCTCCTCCTCCTCCTACTTCTCCATATTCTCAAAATACAGCTCTGTTGAAAATTTGACACACACACACACACACACACACACACACACACACACACACACACACACACACACACACACACACACACACACACACACACACACACACACACACACACACACACACACACACACCCCCTACATGGGGGATGGACTAATAAATTAAACGTTTATTATGATTGGGTGGTTTTGAGCCTTGCTGATCATGACAGGTGTGTTTGTCTTGTTTTTGACATTTTATGGCATTCTTTCCAACAGGCCACCACTGTATCCAATCAACAGTGATGTGGGGGGGGGGGGGAGGGGAGTTCTCAAAATAATTTTTTGATAACCATGAAGGCCCTTCACAAAAAAAAACAACTTGGCACAGATATTGATTGCTTTCTCAGTACTTCTGTTCAAACGGAATCGGAGAACTCACCAACCGCTGGGAACATATCCCGCTCTTCCAGGAATCTTGACCTATGTACACAAAAAAAAAAAAAAGTAGTTTTCAGGGTGTCAGACAACTTCCCAGTGGTTGTTGAGTTTTCCAATGCCGTTTGAACAGAAATCACGTTTTTAGGTCTAAATGTTTGGAAAAGTGAGACCATTTGACTCCTTTTGAATACTCCGACATCACTAAACATAATATTACTACTTCACATATGCTCCATCACCAATATAGGACCAAAGTAATCCTATTCAGCATTTTTGTTCAGTGAAGTACACTGAACGTTTTTCATTTGCAGTTGCCTCCAATACCATCAGTTCGAGAGTCCTCCGGTACAAACGTTCAGGTTATTGAATTAGGAGATTATGGGGGTGACGGAGGGGTAAGTAGAGGAGTATCTTGCTCCACATTTCTCAAAAGACCTTTACCCAACTGCATTGTTCTGCATCCTGTATCCAATAGTATTGATGCGGCTCTCTCCTAATCTTTGGTGGTTTTAATGACCACCACCAAAGAATGGTGGGCCCATCCCCTTTTGCACTGGTGTTCCAGGTGTGAATGTGTGTAACTTCACCCTGTCTCATGAACTCACCAGATTATTTCTTCTCCAAGCATTTTTCTTGATATGTTGATACGTTTCAGTGTTCTAACCATAATGATTGTGTTGCTGAAATTCTTGACCCACTAAGTAACTCAGAACATGCCACCATTGCTGTCCATATTATCTATTACTCAAATGCAACAACTGCTCATTCCTTTTGCCAGACAGTTTCTCAGGATGGCAAGGCTAACTAGAGTGCATTCCACTCCTTTATTTGTGACATTCCTTGAAGCTCAGTTCTTTGTCCTAGTCCATCAGAGGCTGCTGATAACGGTACTCGGTGGATTTGTGTTGGCATGGAGCTCTTCATCCCTTCTCAGATCTTCCAAATGAGACCACATTCTCAACCTTGGTTGACCCCTTCCTGTGCGACTGCGATCGCCCGTCATAACAATTTCTCGAAGAAGTACCATCATGATTGCTGTCGTCAGACTCGACATTTCTATTGTCTTGCATGCAATTGCTGTAAAAGGGGGTTAGAGGATTACATTCTGGAAAATCCTCTTTATCTCTTTGCTGATGACTTCATCCTCTGCCGTGACATCCCTCATCCTTCAAACAGGCAGGCTGCAGCCTCTTCCCTCTCTGCAGACCTGACAAAATCACAACCTCCTCAAACACATGGAATATGTCTTTTAACCCTCAGAGATCCCACCCACTTACTCCCTCCAAAATGACTGTGTGGCAGGCCCTTCCATCCACTTTCTCAACAGCCCTCTCAGGGAGGTTTGGTCATTCAGACTCCGAGGTCCTAATCTCAGTCGCGATCTTTCTTGGGAAAACCTGCATTTCACGGTTGGCCTCCAAAGCCAGTCGTCATCTGGGCATCCTCCATTGTTCAAAGTCCTTCCTTGGCACACCTGAACTCCTATCTACCTCCAAGACTTTCATCTGCTACTTGATGGACTTCTGCTCTCCCCTTTGGGCTCGCACACCTGCCTCCCACTTTGCTCAGCTTGATGCTGTGGAAATCAAACCAAGGCCTTCAAGATTATTGGAATCACTCATGATGAAGCTGAGTGTACGGGTTGATCAGTTTCCCATCACAGACAGGTCAGTGCTCACAGTCGTCCACTGCCTCATTTCTGATCTTGCACCCTCTCCGTTCTTTGGCCCCCACAGGTATCTGCAGGGCAAACTTGGTCCACCAGCAACCCCCTGTAGTGAAACTCCCAAAATCAAGAATATCTGCTCACCTCTACTCATTTGTTCCTCTTTTTTTTCCCAGCTGTGAAACCAACTTTATATTTTCATTATTTTATAGCATGGTGAGGTGGTGTTCACCAGTTTTCAATGGACATTGGAATGGAATCTTTATTAGTTCCCTTCCGGTTTTACTGTTGGGGACCGTAGGTTTTCTCTCTGCCTGTCCGTCTGACTTGTGTTTTTTCCGACTTTTTCCCCCATACCCTTTAACATATTCAACAGAAACTTGGTACATGGCTTTATTGGGATCAGCTACATAAACAGTTCGAGCCTCAGGACGTTTCTTCAATTTTTCACAGAGTTTTGCCCTTTTTGGTCTAAGAGAACATCACATAGTTCAGTGTTCAGCTACCTTGATTCCACCCCACTGCTTTATTCCAATTGGCTGGACAGCTGGCTTGACTCCACACAAATAAAATCATGCGCCGCCATTGCATGTAGCAGCATAGTTGGCAGGCCTTCGGCCTGGGTGTTTGTCCATGGCCCAGTTCAGTTGGAATGACCACAGGTGTGTAACCACGTGGTATTTATATATGCACGTAAGCTGGACGCATGTTTTAGCTTCGAAATATGTACATCGGATTATTACCTCCACCACCGAAGGTGGAAGGAGATTTTGTTTTCACCCCTGTCTGTCTGTTTGTCTGTCTGTTTGTTTGTTTGTGTGCAGGATATCTCAAAAAGTTGTGGACGGATCCGGATGAAATTTGGTGGACGGGTTGGACGAACTGATTCGATTTTGGTGAAGATCCGGATCCAGATTCGATTACTTTAATTTTTCAAGTGATTCTTCACCATTGAGAGATGGGGCCAAAAATGATGTATATCATGATATTTCAAAAATGTATTGTGCCCGATATGTTCTTGTGGATCAGGCATTGCACGGCAGAGGTATGCACTCCACCGAGTGCACTTCTATTTTTTAAGTATGAAATAGGCAAAGCCGAGAAACAAATGAAACGTGGTGGGTTAGAGAGTTCTTCTTCTTCGTTTTGGTTCTGACATCGGCTCGCGCGTGTGTTAAAGAAAACGAATTTTTATCTGCGGTTTGTTATCCTTGTTGTCTTTTTTGGTTTCTAGTCCACAAAAGATGTGAGTAAATGAAAATTGCTCTTCCTTCTATTTTGCTGAATAGTTCAGTTCTTTTTCCGTTCATTCTTGGGGCCCCTGTGTGGAGATGACCCGACCAGTGGTGGCAGACAGGACACACACACACACACACACACACACACACACACACACACACACACACACACACACACACACACACACACACACACACACACACACACACACACACACACACACACACACACACACACACACACACTAACAATACCCTCTACTTCTACATTGGGAATGGGTGAGACTCGTAAAATATACGACACCGTTCTATTAAATCATTTGGAACATATTCCTGGATATTCGGTCCTCTTGCATCTGTATTTAATCCGTTTTTGTGTTATTCCTTCATTTTTTTTCCAAGCTGTTTTGTGAGTTTTATTTCCCATTTTTTTTTTCTAGTACACTGTGATGTCACACTCATCTCTCACCTCTCCAGCAGCAGAAAAGGTGTTAATCAGTGTGAGATCAATGGTTTTATTTTCCGAGTAGATTTGACTTTTGAAAGTTCTTGGGCATCGTCGAGGGTGAATTGTCCATCCACATGCCATAGTATTTGCTGGCTGCTCATTAATTAACTGTAATTATCTTTGTGCAGCCAGCAGGGCATCCTAGATGAGTGGCTGAAAACTTCTGGATGCAGCAAGGGCAGGTATATCATACAATGTAATGGTAGATTGGTGGGTGGACACGAGGTCAAGTCTTCCATCCAGATGGTCACCAATGTCATGACAGTGAGTCCTTTGAACTGCGATGCCTTCTGCCTGGAAAGCCCAAAAGATCTTCACTTTGGTTTCCAACATGTAGTTTGTCCAACAAGCCTGCGGCTTGTGGTGCGTCCGTCGGTGAGAAAGGATGGGAATCGAGCAAGATCCTTGACGAACCAGCATGGTTGTACCCTCTTATCGAGGGGCGTTCACACTTATTCCCAATGGTCGCCACTTCACTTGTGCCTTGGTTTACCGTTCCTAAATCTCCAAATAAATTCCACATAGGGTTTATTGAAAAGAGAAGGAGAGGGAGCACAGTGAAGCAATATTGCATTGAAGGAGAAGGCCATTCCAAACTTGAACCCCCCCCCCCCACTCCCACAAAGAACCTTGTCGGCTTCGGAATACTTGAAGGACTACACACACTCAAATGAGAGACAGATAGAGGAAGACAAGACTGAAAGAAACCTGTCCACATGCTACGTTTGTGCGTGGTGGTTGTGTTTGTGGCGGGAGTAGTGAAAGCCGTGTGGGCGAGACTCGCCATGTCCTAGTCCATGCTCTCCCTGGGCTGATTGCCGGGTCATGCTGCATCCTCTCTGGCACTGTTTCGGTGATGTGGAGCTAGTGCTCACCCCGGTCCAGTTTCACCCTTGCAGCGCTGATGCTTAAGAACTGCTCACCGCAACCCTCCTGAGCAAGCAGACCCAACTTGCCTTGGAGCAACTCACTCGAAGCCTGAAGCTGAAGCACTCTCACAAAAAGAAGGGGCAGAAGGGGGGTGATCAGCACTGCACTCCACCTTTTATAAACATCAGCGATCAGGCGTGACTTCGAGAGGGTTCCTTGTGGGTGTGTGGGGCGACTTTCACTGCGTCCCTTCTCGTACCCCTTGGGCCATTAAAAACACACAGACAGATTCCAAAGAAAAATATTTCGAGAAATAAGGTGTGTAAATTTTCGGGGCTTAGAAACATGCATAATGGCAGGGGGCCGGTTGGAACACTCTTCGACATGTGACATCATTTCACACAAAAAACCAACACACTTGTGTTGTATGGTTTTTTTAATGAAATATATATTCTACCTTGCTCATGTAAGCCCCTATGGCTGTCCCAGCAACAAATAAATATATATATATATATATATATATATATATATATATATATATATATATATATATATATATATATATATATATATATATATATATATATATATATATGTCGGAGCGTCGATCACCCTTCACGAAGGTATGAAGACCTCGATGTACTTGAGAGAAAACTGTTTATTGCCCACCAATACGTGTACACGGAGAGCAGCAAAACACCAGGAACACCAATTATGTAATTGAGGAAGCCCGGAGAGTGCTCTGGCTCTATTCGTTGAGCAACTCCCTTATATACGGTTCTATCTTTGACAAATGCTTATCTCGCAATTGTCCTTTCTTCCAACCCAGGGCCAGTTGAGAGCAGCTGGCTTATATCCTTCAACAACTGTGAATCAAGTAAGATAATGAGGAAGCAAAGTTAATCCCTAATGCTGCTCACAGCATTCTTGTGGATTACTCAAGACTGACCCCATCTTTATCTCAACACACAGCATTCCAATGTTCCTTTGTGAACAGCAAGCAAGAATATACTTTGATTAACTGTAAGAGAGTGAGTAAAGTTGGGAACAAACAAAGCTAACAAGAAAAAGGTACAAATCCCAACATATATATATATATATATATATATATATATATATATATATATATATATATATATTGTTGCGGATTCGCGCCCGCCGGCGTGCGAACGGCCACGTAACTCGAATCGCGGCACGTCGCCCACCGGACGGACCATCCAGTCGTGACCCTCTCGGACTAACGCCGGGAACTAGTCACGGGTGGACCTTTCGGTCTCACTGCGATCGTGCCAATCGGCCCCCGCGTGGGATAGGGTTGCTCGCCATATTCGACCTACCTAAGTACCCACACGGAGGGTAGACCGGGCGATCGCACCTCGCCGCAGGTCGACTTCGGACACGGGCCACTTTAAACGACCCGTTCCGTACTATCGGGATAACCGAGCGGTGTTATTCGTCGGCCTCGACGGTTCGATTAATTATCGGGCGTTTTAGCCCACGACCAACCCTTTACGTGAAGCAAGATGGAGATTCAATGAAAGAAAAGACGGAGCGAAGCGGGAAAACAGTTCAACATGAAGCACATTTATTTCGCGATGAACGGAAAGCACACATATACAATTCCACCAAAAGCACATGTAAAAGAAGAAGACAATGCAATATTACACAAAAAGCAAATGCAACAATGCAGATCTAACCGACTACCGGGCACACGGCAACACTTATACAATTTTACTTCACAGACGGCGCCGACAACACATATTCCCAAAGCAAAAGAAAAGAGAACCCCCCTCCAGGATGAGGCGGGCCTGGGGCCGAGACCGGGTCGGGCCTACCGTCTGATGATGAGACGCAGAGCGGCAGTGGCGCCTCAACTCCGCGGGCCTCGCGGACAGTGTCTGGTAGGGGGTGGGAAAGGGGCCCCCTTTGTCGCACTATCTCAGCGCGGGGGGAAACAGGAGGGGGTTGCTGATGCTCGGGGGAAGGAGGATATCACCCTGTCTCGGGTTCCGCGGCGAGCGTCTCCTCCTCGACCTCGGTCGCGTTTCTGGCCTCTCCCTGTGCAGCTCCCGGCACCGACGCGAGCACCCCCTCGTCCGCCTTCGCCGCCGTCACCTCTCCACAGCTCCGTCTACTCGCCCTCTCCGTCTCCTCTCTTGGCTCGTCCCAACTCTTCACTCTTGACTTCTCTCACTTCTTTCCAGCTCCACCGACGACTCTCTTGAACTCCGCACAACTGCCCCCTGAACTGACGAACGCAGCCGTTTATATAAGCCCCGTGGCTTCGCTCTTTCACCCTTGACCCTTTGCCTCCGACCCTTCACCTCTCTAACTGGCTCCCCATTGGACCGAGGAAAAGTGGGCGTGAATGCTTTTTGATCCATGAATTTGCATATAGCATCCTCACTCCAACGCCCTGGAGGCGGGGCCAAATCGCCCCAGCTCGCCGATTGGACGGAACAAAAGTGGGCGTGAGTCGTTTTTGATCCGTTTTCTGCGGAAAGTCCGTGATGTTTTTGAATACGCTGCTCGGTGCGCGCCCCGCACGAGTCCAGTATCGGTGCCCACGAGTGGCGCGAGATGGTGTGGATGCGATGGTGGCGAGTTGTGACGGTAAAGGTCATGGCGGTTGTGGTGAAGCAGCGTTGTGGTTGGTGGTTGTTGTTGTGAAGCGGCGTTGTGGTTGGTGGTTGTTGTTGTGAAGCGGCGTTGTGGTTGGTGGTTGTTGTTGTGAAGCGGCGTTGTGGTTGGTGGTTGTTGTTGTGATGGCTGTTGAGACGTGGTTGGTGGTGGTAATAATGGCGGCTGGTCCAAAATAAAGATAGTAAAAGAAAAACGGCTATCCTGAAGAGTCGCAGCCCGCATGAATGACATTTATTCCCTCTAGACAACGGGTTTGGGCCTAACTACACATATACTTACAGAGATATCTCACCTAAGGGACCTGAATGGTGGTTTGTGAATTTCGTCAACCACAATGGTGGTTTGTGAATTTCGTCAACCACAACAATATATATATATATATATATATATATATATATATATATATATATATATATATATATATATATATATCGTTTTGGAAACTTACCCCAGGGGGAGAGCATACATGGACACGTAGGTGGCCGAGGATTAGTTATTTAATTAGTCTTTGTGTAGATAGTCCTTTGTCCCGTGTCGAAGGGTTGTTTGGAGGGCCTGCGTTGGTTCGGTTGTATTTCCATGGTGTAATGCCTCTCCCTCCCCCACTGCTACTTTCAATCATTCCTCCTTCACACCATCGGTCTTACCTTCAACCCTGTGGCCGTTCGGTGATCTCTTGGTCCAACGGAATCCCTCTCAGTTCTCGCTCCAATCTCACGTGCACGTTCGTGACGCGAGGTGCGGCACTTCTTGCAGGCGTGGCACACTGCAGGACTGTACGAGTGAATACTTGTGTGCGAGGGAGGGGGATGACGTTGCGTCGTTGCTTTGGGTGCGTGAAGGGAGGGGCGGGGGTGGGAACACTCCTTCCATGAAGGTCGTCCTGCGGTCGTGATCCTGTCACACATGAAGGATAAGGAGGGTGAACGGCAGCACCTCATCGACGGGGACCTGAGGAGGAAAGAAGCTGAGGCAGAGGAGGACAAATCGCACATCTAGCTGGCATATCTGGACAACCAGAGAGGACTCTCCTACTGGGTCCTGGCACCTCGGGGATGTGGCTGCGTGTCCCATCGTGCCACATTTCCATTGTCCATCTTCCTCATTCATTTTCCTCCGTATTCTCTCGTATATTTGGGCTGTATGAGGTGAGCAAGAAAAGAAAAGGCTCCACTTTTCTTTTCTCCATACTTCACTCTTATTTTAGTTTCAAGTCCTCCCTGTTTTGTTCTTTTCCCCTAAGTGAATGACAGGCAAGTCTTTTGTTTCAGTAAGATTGAATAAGAATACATATTATGGTTAAATATGCTCCTATGTGCCTTTTTGCTTTCTTGCTTTTAAATGATTGCTTCCTTGTGTGTTTGTAATAAATAATTGTTTGTTGTCATTTCCAATCTATCTCGGTTGTCTTTTCCTTTATTGTTCCGACAGTACACAAGTATAGTTAGACGGGACGTTGTACCCCACCTCATTTGCATATTAGCTGGTGCATACTTGGCAGCTCCACTCGGCTGCACCTGATATGGTAAGTTAACGCAAGTACGCATCGAGGGCACGAAACTCGCTTGGTTGGGTCAATCCACCGGAAATGATAACACTTGAAGTAGTCTAACCCTGCTAGGATTGGCGGAACCATTCGGCATTCATGGATGCTTAGCAATCTGCCTGCACGCGAAATTATCTGTGCCCGACAGCCTCAGGACCATCACACCATTATACCACCAAGGCTAGGTAAACAACTACTTAATAATGGTTCCAACTCCAACAACTATAGATAGGTAAACCATAAGCAGGTAATGGATAAATCATCAGATAACTACAGATAGGTAAAATCAGGATATAGGATTTAAAACTGGGTTCACAGTGATCAATATGCAAGTGCTCAGATGGCAGCAACAAACAGGCCATTTAACTATTGTTGACCTGTATTGTTTTTTTCACTCTGGCAAACAAACTTTCTCTTTATATAGATAAAATTTATTTTTGTGTACGGCAGCTTGACTGCTGTATGGGTATCTATCACTTTGTTGGGGCACAACTATGCCTCTGATGCTGTACCCCTATACCAGTGCACTGGTACTCATTTTGCCAACCTCAGAAGGATGGCAGGCTGAGTCAACCCCACCTGGTGTTAATTCAGAAGGAAAATGGGGCTCAAACTCAGGACCCGAAGATCCCAAGCCAGACACCCAAACCACTAAGCCAACACCAGGCTTTAGATAAAACTCATTACATGCTAGTTAACAATTCAATTCCAGAGCTTCCCGAGCATATTAGTGTAAACGATATACACCTAGACAGAGTTGACTCGACTAAATTTATTGAATTGTTCATTGATCATAATTTATCATGGAAAGTATTTACCGACTATCTGCATAAATTGCTCTCACGAAATGTTGACATTATTAATAAGTTAAAGGGGTTTTTTTCCAAGTACATGTAGTACTTGTCTTATATTCTACCCTTGTCTTGCTTTGCTTAAACTATACAATTTTAGCCTGGGGAATGCATCAAATATTGAAATGGAGAGAATTTAATTGACTAAAAAATGCGCACTTCGAATAATTAATAATATCCCCTGCTTACCAAAGGTTCGCATAGTGGAGGTTCACTACAATGAATGGTTTCATTTTGGACTATTAATTGCATAAGGAAGATCTTCATTCGTTACAACAAAGGAACTGTGGGAGAAAATAATTATATTAATGTACTCACAATTATAATTGTTGCTGGTGTTTTATAAATTTAATTTTTATGCTATATAGGCCATGGGGCAGATGGGTGATCATTAATTACCATCTCAGGTGGCAAAGGTTGACTACTTTTTGGAAAGATCTTTGTCTGGGCCAACTTTTTGCGTATGATTGCCACTCCAAATCGGTAGCTTTATTGTAGTTTTTTGGGGGGAAAATAGGCATTTTTTGGGGGTAAAATCGTGTTTTTTGAATTTTCAACTGTAGAAAAAATATCTGCGACAAAACAACATATTTGAGACTTGGAATAAATAGCTATATAAAATAAAACCATTTTGGTGTGCTTTGTGTTGGGTTTCAATCGCCGGTTACCATGGCAACAACCATTTTAGGGTAAAAAAAACATGGTTTTTGATAGTGAAACTTTAAAAATTCATATCTCAGAAATGAAAAATGATTTTTGAACCATTTAAACGATAAACACATCCCGATGCATCAGGGCAGTTTTTAAATTCCATAGTATGAGGGTAGGTTTAAGATAAATATATCGTTTTAGGGTAAAAACATCACATTTTGAATTGCATTTCTTGCTAATCTGACAGAAAACCCTGTTTTTTGAGATAAGAGAACTGTTTTTATTTTATCAACTTCACAGAGTATCCAAAATCTACATGTATTTATATATCACTTTACATGTACTAGTATAGGTTGTACGAGTTACCTAGTTCAAATAGATTGGCGTTGCCATGGAAACGATCAATTTTGTGGGTAAACACGTTTTTTGACGGGAAAAGTTGAAATATTCGTAGTTTGCAAGTGAAATAATATTTTTCAGAGATCTGAAGGCTAAAACCACCCCGATGCACACAGAAAGTTGTTTATTTCAATGTATAGGGCAGGTAGTCAACTATCTCGTTTTAGGGTGAAACCATCAACTATTCAATAGCATTCCTTGATAGAATTGTCAAAGCAGAGATTTTGAGAAGTCTTTGGTTTTAAAGATTTTTCAATCGTACCATATATCAAAAGTCCATTTTGGCTAACAATTTATATGAATTCTCTCTTATGGCAATCAATAAGTTGAACAAGACTGACGTTTCCATGGCAACGGTAATGTTGTGGAGAAGCCATTGTGAAGTGTATTTAAATATTACAGGGTTTTTACATCTTTTTTTCTTTTCAGGTGACTGACTGATCATGGAAGAGTCATTGCCTCCCCCAAAGCGGCCACGTACCGACTGTGTTATCCACTGCACTGATGACGACGACACTGATCTTGTGTCACCAATAAATTTTGGTTCATGGACAACTCTGTTAAAGGCTGCCGAAATTCGAGGTCATGGACAAACATTATCTGCTGCAAAAGGTTTATCCGAAGGAGAGATTGCGCCAGTGAAATATCATCGCAGGTGCCGTTCTGTGTTTACCAACAAAAAGGACCTCAATAGACTAACACGTGAGAAAACAGACATACACGAGCAACCCAGCCGACATGGGACACCTCGGCAAGGGGCTGTCTCATCTCGCGTGTACGAGGCAAAGTGCATATTTTGTGATAAAGTTGCAAAATATTTGAAAGGACAGCGTTCTAAGGAAACCCTTGCGCAGTGTAAACAGCTACGAGCGGACACAGCTGTCAGTCAAGCTGCTGTGCGAAAAATGGACAATAAGATTCTTAGCATAGTCAGTCGAGAGATTGTTGCAGCTGAAGCACATTACCAAAGGTCCTGCTACCGGCAGTATACAAAGGCATCGACTACCTCTGACAGTGGAATTGCCGCAACCAGTAAGGCATCAGCAGAAACTCTCTATGAATCAGCTGAAACTACTGCTTACAAAGACTTATTTGACTTCATCAGGAACAAAATATTTCCAAATCCAAAGGTTCTGCACCTCACTGATTTGACATCCCCTTTAATTTCACTGATGAACTCGTATGGTTTCAACGAGATCAGCGACTCAACTAAGACACATATGCGTCGAAAAAATCACTTTATTTCGTCCGAAACCACGGTCGCAGAGTCTTGGTTTACCCTGACACCTTGACAAGGGACGAACTTGCCTGCAGCATCATCGAACTTAGAACGAAAGTTGAAACATTGCTGGCTACACTCAGTAATTCTATAGCTGGCAGAAAATGGGTGCAACGCTATTGTGATAACTGCTGAAGACACGAACATTCTGGTACTTTGCATTGGTTTCAGCAAAATGATCCGTTCACCCATGTATCAGAAGGTTGGAACAAAAACTCGGCAAAAGTACATTGACATAACCAAGATTGCCAACGCCCTTGGTGAAGATGTCTGCGAGGCCCTACTTGGCTTGCACGCCTTTACGGGGTGCGATACAGTCAGTACATTTGCTGGAAAGGGAAAACTGAATGCACTAAAACTTACCAAGAAGACCGTGGACTATCAGCAGTGCTTCAGTGAGCTTGGACGGTCATGGCAAATGTCCAATGAACTGTTTGCAAAGCTTGAAGCATTCACCTGCCATCTCTATGTTTCTAACAGAGCTATAGTTGAAGTCAACCAGTGTCGTTATCAGCTCTTCACATCAAAGAGGAGCAACATGATTTCAGCACAATTGCCACCATGCAGAGATTGCCTGTTCCATCATGCCAAGCGGGCAAATTACCAAGCAGCCATGTGGCGTAGATCCCTTGAATGCACTCCTGAAGTAATCCCACCAACAGATTGTGGATGGTCTACAGATGACTGCGGTGACCTTGAGATTCTCTGGATGACTGGTCCACCAGCTCCATCAGCTGTTTTGGAGCTCATGAGCTGTAGATGTGTATGCCACTGTGATACAAAAAACTGTACGTGCATCCGAAATGGACTGAAATGCACCAAGATGTGTAAAAACCAGGTGTGACAACCAATATGAGGATGACGAAGCAGACACAGACGTAACCGTATATGCAGATGATGAAAGTGATGATGATAGCGATCAAGGAATGTAAATCTAAGACACTTACACGACAGCTGCCTGCAGGTTATTCTACCTATTGAACAAACAAAGAGCCTTAGGGTGTCAGGGCGGTAGCTAGCATTCAAATTTCTCGAAAATATTACATTTCTACCAAGTTATGGATTTTTAAAGTTTCACCGTCAAAAAATGTGTTTTATCCCAAAATTGGTCGTTTCCATGGCAACGTCAATCTATTTGAACTAGGTATCTCATCCAACCTAGTATGCTAATACATCTACAGTGATAAATGGACTTTTGATACTTTGTAAAATTGAGAAATATTTAAAATGCTCAAAAAACTGGGTTTTCTCTCCATTTACCGAGAAATGCAATTCAAAATGTGATGTTTTTACCCTAAAACGATATATTTATCTTAAACCTACCCTCATACTATGGAATTTAAAAACTTCCCTGATGCATCGGGATGTGTTTATCGTTTAAGTGGTTCAAAAATCGTTTTTCATTTCTGAGATATGAATTTTTAAAGTTTCAGTATCAAAAACCATGTTTTTTTTTTTTAACCTTAAAATGGCTGTTGCCATGGTAACCGGCGATTGAAACCCAACACAAAGCACACCAAAATGGTTGTACTTTACATAGCTATTTATTCCAAGTCTCAAATATGTTGTTTTGTCGCAGATATTTTTTTCTACAGTTGAAAATTCAAAAAACACGATTTTACCCCAAAAATGCCTATTTTCCCAAAAAACTACAATAAAGCTACCGATTTGGAGTGGCCATCATACCCAAAAAGTTGGCCCAGACAAAGATCTTTCCAAAAAGTACAGTCAACCTTTGCCACCCGAGATGGTAATGAGAAGTCCATTTTGGGTGATTGGCCCATGGCCTAATAATGTCTGTTATGGTTTCTTTTAGCCAAGAGTCTTTTGACCTAAATGTTGATAAAAGGAATGTCTTGCTATGGAACAAAGTAATCTGGTTGATAACGCTGCAACATTTGCCATGATTACGTCATTTGCTTTTCACCTAGAAGACACATATTGCAATTGGAGTTATTTTGCCTTAGGCTTATCAGCCCCCTCCACTCCCACAAAAGCATATAAATGCCAGAAAATGTAATCTTAGTTTAGTGCAAATCATTGTGGATGTATACCATCTCAGTGGTTTGACTCCATAGTACTATGTTCATAAAATTATCTGATGTAATGTACTTTCCGTTGTGGACAGTGAATTAATTGTGGCTTTCATTTGAGTAACAGGATTTACATCGAGTCGGTTAAAACGTTAACGACAAAATTCTACAACAGAAACATCACAGTGTCATGGTGATTGTGCAATGTCACTTCAATGGCAATGACAAGTACGATGAGTTTTTGCCAAGGGTTACCTTTTCATTGGGGGTGATTAACTTTTCAGAATGCTTGTGCATAATAATGAACTATTCCGAATGAAAGGGTGAAAATAACCATCTCCTCCACTACCATGCACTTGTGACTTCTCATACCGTTTTTGCCGTCTCATCTCTCGTCCTCCACTACCATTACGAAAGTTGGAATCAAGCTTGTTTTGGTAATTGTTACAACTAAATTAACTTTATTGTTGTGTTACTGTCTATTATTAGGTAAATAATAATATTATAATGGCGTATGCAACTGAAACCACTGTTATACCAAGCATGTGGCTTGGCTTTTAGACCTACACATTACGGTTAGGAAACGAAGTGTTGATTTTCCCAGAGGAAACAAGTAAAAAAAGACATTAAAATGTCATAGCCCTCGCTGTTTTAATAATTTTGCTGCACGGAGTTAAAGGGCTAACCCTTATTTATGGACAACTAAAATGGCTGCCAGTCGACTAGTCGGCCATCTTTGATAAGATCACAAAATAAAGTCGGATGCATGTGTAAGCCATCATGTACTGTGCTTGTGCTAAGCTTGAACAAAATCGGACCATGCATGTCTGAGAAATGGTTGGGGACACGTTTAGGTAACAAAATGGCCACCAGTCGGCCATCTTGGATCTGATCTTGCAAAAATGATGCACATATGTCAGCCATCATTCCTTATCTGGGTGCCAAGTTTGAACAAGATCGGTAAATGCCTGTCTGAGACATGGTTAAGGACGTGTTCGACACCGGGTTTTTTTTTTTACAACTAAAATGGCCGCCCCTCGGCCATCTTGGATCTGATCTCCAAAAGGAAATGACGTGCTTGCGTAGAACATCATTCCTTATCTGGGTGCCAAGTTTGAACAAGATCGGTAAATGCCTGTCTGAGAAATGGTTCAGGACGTGTTTGACACCGGTTTTTTTTTTTTTACAACTAAAATGGCCGCCAGTCGGCCATCTTGGATCTGATTTGCAAAAAATGACGCATATATGTCAGCCATCATTCCTTATCTGGGTGCCAAGTTCGAACAAGATCGGTAAATGCCTGTCTGAAAAATGGTTAAGGACGTGTTTGACACCGGGTTTTTGTTTTTTTTTTACAACTAAAATGGCCGCCAGTCCGCCATCTTGGATCTGATCTCCAAAAGGAAATGGCGAGCTTATGTAAGCCATCATTCCTTATCTGGGTGCCAAGTTTGAACAAGATTGGTAAATGCATGCCTGAGAAATGGTTAAGGACGTGTTTAACACGGGTTTTTTTATTTTTTTTACAACTAAAATGGCCGCCAGTTGGCCATCTTGGATCTGATCTCCAAAAGGAAATGACATGCTTATGTAAGCCATCATTCCTTATCTGGGTGCCAAGTTTGAACAAGATCGGTAAATGCATGCCTGAGAAATGGTTGAGGGCGTGTTCGACATTTGTTTTTTTTTTTACAACTGTAATGGCCACCAGGTCCACAGTCGGCCATCTTTGATGAGATCGTAAAATAACGTTACGTGCAAGTGTATGCCATGTATAACGTGCTTGTGCGAAGTTTGAACAAAATCGGACCATTGCATGTCGGAGAAATGGTTGGGGAACATGTTTATGTAACAAAATGTTCACCAGTTGGTCATCTTTAATCTGATCTAAAAAAAATGACATGCATGTGTGAGCCATCATTCTTTCTTATCGCTCTGCCAAGATTAAACAACACCGGTAAATGCAAGTCCGAGAAATGGTTGAGAACATGTTCAACATCGGGTTTTTAAAATAACTAAAATGGCCGTCAGTCAGCCATCTTGGATCTGGTCTTGAAAAGAAATGGTGTGCTTGTGTAAGCCATCATTCTTTATTTACCAAGATTAAACTGTAATGTCTGGAGGGCAGTGGGACTCGGATAGTCGTGAGGGTTCTCGAACTCTGTTTATTGCCCGTCCGAATGCACACTACTGCAGACTACACACACGCCTCAAGCGGCGCAAACACCACAACTCCACGCCCCCACAACGCTCCCCGCATTGTGCCCTGCCCACGTACGCCACTACACCACATTCCTCCCTCCTCAAAACATGAGTATAAAATGACCATTAGAACGAGAAACAACATCGGTAAAGCAACCTACGGCATAATAAAAAAAAAACAAAGCGGCACAAAACGACGTTAATCAAAAATCATAGGCCCCACCACACAGAAAACAACCAGAGCCCAAACACGGCATTAATCATGTGGTCGTGAACCAAACCCATAAGAGCCGGCACAAAAGAAAACGTGCTTCATCTGCCCAACCTGCAACCCCAATGCCGCTGTGTTAACCTGGCATATCATTCATCCCTTCGAGTCGAATCCCAAAATGCAGTGGACAGGTGCTCGAGTACTGAGGTGCACGACGAACCCAATGATGGCTGCAGACCACAAAACCCTGGCCATGTTAAAGATATCAAGAAGCAAGTTGGGGGGCATAGCATCACTACGCAGCAGAAGTGCCCCCAGGCGGCTCATGCTTACACGTCTTCCGGCGAGGTCGTGGTGACACCGCAAGCGAACCTCCGCCAGCACCATCAAATGCCCCCGGTCGACAAGTTGGCACATCTCCCTCAGACAGGACCAAATCAGGTAAACATCCCGAGCCTGCAAGCCCCGCGGCGCCAGCGTGGCTGACCTTGGCAAGACCAGAGGTTTGCGCTGCATGGCGCCAGGCACGTCTGACCTTGGCCATATCAGGGATGGGCGGTGAGGCTGATCTGCGCCGTCATGCCACGTGCAAGTCGAACCGACAGTTAGCTGGCGGCCGCACCATCAATCCCTTAACAAACCCACGCATCACATCCAGTCGAGATCTCAACGCATGTCCGAACGGACGATCAGTGTAGCCTGGAGACATATCAGTGTCATACAACAACAAAAACATCGTCTGCTCCAATGCAACCTCCCCTTCACGTACAGCGCGTTCTCTCAGTATAACTCCCACACATGAGAGGGTAGCGGACCGTGGACTGCTCTCGCAGCTGGAGATCAGAAAGACCTCTTTATTCGCCATGATCGCCCGCAAGCTCTTCACATCACATCGATCATATTGGTCATCCCATTGATTGATCCCAACCAAACATATCATGCTCACACGCGGACTGTCGGCATTTGCTTTGACAATGCTAAATCGAATCACTCGTGCAGCGAGAATCAAACACACAACAATTAGCAATTCATGAATCACATCGTGTGTACGCCTCTTGGTTGTCACGACGTTGAGATGACTTGCTTGTCGTCGATGGTCGCGTTCCGCAAACTTCTTGAACGCGACCGGCTCGCTCCAATCCCCCACTGAAATCGCCTGAATGACACGGGTGTGCACTGTATCACGAGCGCAGCCGAAGCGCGAGAGTTCGTCGCAGCTGGCATGGCTCCCGTTGCTCCAGAACCGTACATCATTGTCACAGGAAGCAATGAACGGCAGCCCATGCTGCATCGTCGCGGCCCCCGTCGCCGGAACCTCGCCCTCGGGTCTCGAGGGAGGCCCGGGCCCTAACGGAGGTACGTGCCCTGAAGGAGGCACAGGTGCACCTGGAGGTACGAACTCTGAAACAGGAAACTCCTCCTCCTCACGTCGAACCCCCAACCGGTCCAGCACGGGCCGCTCAAGGTCACCGGCTGGCGCCATCCATTCTAGCCTGAGGCGAGCCAGCCAGTCCCGGCCCAAAAGGGTGGGCCCCTCCCCTCGTACCACAATGAGAGTAGGGCGCTTTGACCTTCGTAGACCACCAAGACGTCTGTCACAGCAAGTGGTGCAATCGCTTCGCCGGTGTACGTGCACAGCGACAAGGTCGTCTTGACCAGGTGAACACTGCGAAGGTCACGAGCAGCCCGCTCGCCCATGACCGACACTGCAGCCCCGGTGTCAACTTGAAACACGATCAGCGCGCCATTCACCTCGACCTCCACTGTTATTGGTCTTGTCACCTCAGGACCAATTGAAAACAGGCTCAACATCGGTTGCATTTCCTGCTCCGGGCCGCCGGGATCGCTATGCCCCGGCTGCAGGCCGCTCCCCAGGTCGCTGGGGTCGTCCCGCACCTCGCTATCCAAGACCTTAACGGCGGCCCCCGCCATTCGACACACATGCTTCAGATGTCCCACCTTGTGACCATGCAAACACACGGTGTTCTTATATGGCACACCCGCCGCAGGTGCGGTCCTCCACATCCCCAGCACCCCTGGGTGTCCATCTCGCTTCCCACGTGGCCACGCTGCAGCGCGCGGCCACGGCCACACCGAAAAACGTGCGCATGACCTGGGGCACCTGGGTCATCGCGTGGACCCCGGGGTCACCCGACATGCCCCAGCTGGAATCACCCGTCACGTTCTGGCTGGCGATGGCGCGGACATCCGTGAGTGTCTGCTCGACAGCTGAAGAAGTCTTGACCGCCGAGTCGAATGTAACGTCGACACTTCGCATTCGCAGAATCGCCAACACCATCTTCGCATCTTGCAGCCTAGAAATAAAGTGATCTCTGAGCCGAGCTGGACGCTCCTCCGCCGTGAACTTGCAAGCCACGGCCGAATGCTTCACCCGCGCCACGAAATCTGCGACGCGCTCCTCCGCACCCTTCGCGAGGTGATCGAACTGGAACTGAGCCAGCTGCAATGACTTCTCCGGCGCCATGTGGGCTTTCATCTTCCCTACCATGTCGTGGAACGACAGCCCGTCGTCACTGGACTTATCCGGCGCTACCAAATCACTTAGTAGCCTATAATGTTCCGTTGAGAGCGAGGCGAGCAAGATCGATTTGCGTTTGCTCTCGTCGTCTACATCATTCGCGTGGAAATAGCATCCCAATTGTTCTGAAAACAATTCGAAGTTGTCTCCGACGAAGATGGGCACTCGTCCGTGCACTGTGCCCTGACCTTCCGCCATCCTCGAGCCATCCTGCAGTTCACTCGACGCGAATTTGCAGGTGACGGCAAGACGTCTGGCTGCAGGACTCGACCCGCACCGAAGACTGTGCGTGCGGGCGCGCGAAACTCGCGACGCGCTTCCCTGGGCTTCTCGCCAGGTGGTCGAACTCGAACCGCGCGAGCTGCACTGATTTCCCCGGCGCTCCGCGCGCCTGACAATCCAATTCCCCCTGCCAAAGACTCCAAGCCAATACCGATGAAACCCAGGCACTCTGCACACGTCGATCCGAAACAGACTCGTCGCCAATGTAATGTCCGGAGGGCAGTGGGACTCGGATAGTCGTGAGGGCTGTCGAACTGTTTATTTCCCGTCCGAATGCACACTACTGCAGACTACACACACGCCTCAAGCGGCGCAAACACCTATAAGCCTTGCGGACACGTGACCACCAACACCACACCTCCACGCCCCCACAACGCTCCCCGCATTGTGCCCTGCCCACGTACGCCACTACACCACATAAACAACACCGGTAAATGCAAGTCCGAGAAATGGTTGAGGACACATTCAACATTGGGTTTTAAAAAAAAAACGAAAATGGCCGCCAGTCGGCCATCTTGGATCCAATGTCGAAAAAATGGCGTGCATATGTGCATACCATCATGTGTTGTGTTTTTGTTAAGTACGAATAAACTCAGTCCATACTCGTCTGAGATATGGTAGCGGACGCCACGCACGCACGTGCAGACACAAAAATCGAGAGCAAATCCACAAGCCTCCATTTTGGACTACGTCCAACGGGGGCTAATAATGACAAACGAGCTTCTGCAGAATGAAGGTTCACGTAACCCAGGGTTCGCGTTGTTACGTGTAACCCCTTCAGTAAGCAGGAGATACCTGTATTGGTTTTTGCTCTCACATTGACGTGTTACTTATCAAAAATAAGATTCTGAAAGTTCATAATTTTTACCATCTTCATTTTTGGGTGGTCGCTAGACTCCCGTTACTCTCAGGTTTTCCATCTGTCTGTATGTATATAATGGACAGCTCTGGAGGCCAGAGGAATCAACCGATTTTGATGAAACTTGACTGGTAGGTTCATACCAGGATCTAGTTGTATGCTTTTAATCACCGTTGCTATGGACGCCACCGTTGCCAAGCAACGGGACTTTGAATTTTTTGAAAAAATCCGAAAAACATTTATATATATATATATTTTTTCGAAAATCAAAAATCAGCTTCCGTGCTTTTATGCGCACTATAATCAACCTCTTTGTCAAAAAATTTCAGCCCGATCCGTCAAAAACTGTATGACTAGTATGTAATTATATAGCGACCACCCATGTCGCCTACCGGCTTGTTTGTTTCTTTGTTTTTGTTTAATTTGTTTGTTTTTGTTTAATTTAAAAAAATATAAGCCTATATTTCCCTCTGAGTCCAGACTTGTTAGACATCCTGTAGGCCTGTATTTATGAGAAGTGCTTTGAATATTTTGTGGAAAAACCTTTTTTCCATAAAAAATAAAAAAAAATTTCAACATTTTTGAAAGCAATGCTGCAAATATCAGTCTCGTACATACATACAAACACTCTCTCTGTTATGTATAGATTGTACGTAATATTTACGTAATTACATTTTAAGTTAATGACCTCATCACCTCGATTGAAATTTAAAAAAAAAAGAAACGAGAAATCGAAATCCATTAACATTTTTTTGTTTTTTACCCCGACTCCGAGGTGGCTCAACGGGTCGTTTTGAAACTCGGCACGATGATTGACGTCGATGCGCAAAAAGGAATGGAACCCTTATTAAATATTTCCATCCAGGTGGTGAGATAATTAGATAATTAACTCAAAAATATGATCCATGTTTGAAAGTCCATCACATATCTAATCGTGAGGTTCTGTCACCTCACGAGATGTTTCATCATTGTTTATTTAAACCTCTTCATTTAAATTCTTAATTTAATTTGATCTTAATCACAATTTAATTTAACCTCTTGATTAAATTTTAACCTCAATGTCATTAATATCCTCTTGCTTTGAGGACTGGGAAAGAAAGGGGGTTCGGAAGGACAGAGAGTTGGGGTGAATGGCAGAGAGGGGACAGTCCTTTCAGCCCTTGTTTTAGTCCTTTTAAGACCCTTTCGACACTTTACACCCTTTTGACCCCTTAAGACACGATAGATGCTGAGATCCCAACTACTATTATAATGTACCCTTTGGACCTTTTGACCCCTGAGACCATTAAGACCCCTTTATACCCCTTCAACACTTTAGACCCTCTAGAACCGGTTAAAATGCTTAATCGACATTTTAAGACATTTTAGACATTTACATCCTTTACATCTCTTTTGACCCTGTTCGACCCTATCGACCTAGGAGACTCCAACTACTTTAGAATGTACCCTTTGGACCTTTATAATCCCTTGGACCTCACAAACCTTTATACCCCTTACACCTGTAAATATTTTGACCTTTAGACTCTTTAGACCCCATTTAGACCTTTTAAACCCCTTTCAACACTTTAGACCCCTTTAGACTCTTACACCCTTTAGACTTCTTCAACACTTTAAGCCCTAACTACTATTGGGACATCCCCTTTAGACCCTTTAAACTTTTAGACCCTTTCAAACCTTAGACCTTTTAAGACCATTTTAGACCCCTCACAATCCTTTGGAATCCTTTTGACATTTGCATCCTTTAGAACCCTTTAAACCCCTTTCGATCCCTTACACCTGTATACCCTTTTGACCTTTCGACTATTTAGTCTCTTTAGATCCCCTTCGACCTTTTAAGAAACTTTTAACACTTTAGACCCCTTTATACCCTATAAACCCTTTAGATATATAAACCCTTCAGACTCCTTGACCATTTATATCCTATCTACTATTGGAATGAAACCTTTAGACCCCTTAGATAGCATAGACACTTTCGACCTTTAGACCCTGTTTGACCTTTTAAACCCCTATAGGCCCTTTAGACCCATTTCGACTTTTTTTTAAAAGTCCTTTTATGACCCTTTTAGTATTTCAAAACCCCATTCAACACTTTAGATCCCTTAGACCATTTACACCCTTTTCAGGTCTAAAAGGGTTTGAGGATCCTTTCACTGGACAAAAACGAACGGAACGTTTTTCATCAATTCCTGACTCACTTATCCTGCATAGTTTTCACTGCGCAAGTACAATCGTGTTCGCAGATCTTGCAGCTCCCTCGGGGCCATAATTTTCCATCGAATCAAACTGAAAATCAACCTTATCACCTAATGCCCCCCAAATATGACTACCCTTCATCGGGAGACGAGCATCTGTCGCACTTGGGACTATTCATATTAAATATTCTGCTCTCTCAGGCTTGTGGAGGAGCTTATACATATCCACACATGGAAAAAAGTTAGGGTTGCATTTTTCTGGATAATCAATCAATCAATCAATCAAAAAAAAACATTGATTTCCTTCCAGAAAAGCAACAGGTATAAAATAAGACATTGGAATAGCTGAAGGAGGTAGAATCCCAAAAAGCAAGCTTGTAGCAGGAACGCCTTTACACGCACAGATAAAATTCATTAAAAAAAAAAAACAGCGATGAAATCACATCAAATTGCATAACAGATATAGATAAACCAGGGTACAAATCAAAGAAACGTATTCATGGGCAAACAATTTGACAGGATGAATGAGTGGGTCAGTCGATAAATGGATCAATGGAAAACACCGGTGTGGGAATTCATTAGACAAATGTACAATATCTTTCTTAAATGACCTACATACAATACGGCGAGACAAAATATTGCTTAAGTTTGAATGAGGCATTATTCAATGATGGGGATTTTCGAATACGATCTGCCAATTCAGAAATCATACTAACAACTGAGAAAAATCTTCAGCAATTGTAATGTTGATCAAAAATACAACCATGTCTGTCGACCGCATCAAAATCTACGCTTATGATGGGGGTCTACGGGAGGTATTTGACCCCCCCCCCCAAAAAAGAGGTATTTGCTCTCTTCTCCGAAACTACACAAATTAAATGAAACCTGACCACAACTTTCATCACACATGATGTACCAAAGTTTGTTCACAGCATTAAAAATTTTTTTTATCAGGGTCAAAGGGGATCTGCGGGGGGGGGGGAGGGGGGCTTGAGCGACTGCTGCTCTTGATCCAGGTGAGGTTCAAGACTTGTGGTCCTATTTTTAGCATTTATGCTCTTGCAGTGCCATTGTGAATTCACAATTTTTCTTTGGTAGTTTCCCGCTTTCTTACTGTGCCATATGTTCACATTCATTGCAATGCTTCGTTTTGACATCTGATTTCACTGGTAATTTCTGGTCCGTCGATGGTAAAAGATTTTGTTGATTGGCAACACTCCTCTCACGGTTAGTACATTTTGTTTGTGTTTGATCATCCATCTCTTTTAGCATTCATTTTGTTTTTTTTCCATAAACTCTGATAGCACAAATAAATGAAGCATTTTTCTGAATTTCTCCTGTTTCCTTTCCCACTCATTTACATTCTCTCCATTTACTCTAATGTAGGTGGCCCCTAATGAATTCCCGTCGAGCTGATAAACATGAGCGCAACTGCAACACAAGATTTGAAGTAATTGTCTGACCTTTTCCAGCCCACTTGTCCCTGATAAAATGCTATACATTTGACACAGCTTACTTCATCCAGATTGAAATGGCTTATGCTGTTCAGAAGGATTACATTACTCGGATGAAATGAAAAGAACACATTTCAAATTATCATTTACTGTAATCAATTTTTACGTCGGTTGAAACATATTCCACTCTTGCTCTGTTAACAATTTCATAAAGTAGTTTTTATTCTTTTACATGTATAATCAAAATAGGTCAATGAGAAACTTTAAAAAAAAAAAAAGCAAAAAGTATTTAAAATTTAGGATATACTTGGCCTGTCACAAAAGTGATTTGTTTCAACTGTGGAATCATCAACTACAGCAGATATTGCCAGCACCATGGCAGAATTACAAATTCCTGTCCTAACCAGCAAGAGGGCCATCAGCAGCACAGCCACGCCATCAGCCAATGGCAGCATCAGCAGCATCAGCAGCATCACTAAGGACATTGTGGGATCTTTTAACATCTGCCAACATATGTTGGCAGATGGGACACCCAGTTTAACGTCCATCAGAGCGACGACGCACACATTGATGAATCACCCTGCCTGTGAAACACTGGGATGACAGTTTATAGCTAGGTCGGGATTCAAACCCAGGCTACACAGCTTAGAGGTAAGTCTGCGTACGTCTAGGCCATCCTTTCTGTGAGCCTGTCAATGTCCGTGAGGGTGCTGATCGGTTGTCGTGTTTGAATCCGGCCGTGAGACCGTCCCCGCGTTTCATTTCAACGTGACCTTGTTCCTGCAGGAACTTATGGCGACGGATCAAAAGAGACTTTGCAGGATGTCAAGTGCGTTTACGTTTTCTGATCGAGTTGTTTTCGACAACGAGTGCGTTTCTTTGAAAATGCCTGCTGTTTGTATTCTTGAAACATTTTCTCTTTTGGAGCACAGAGCAGGAGGAAATAATTCTCCAGATGTCTTTGAAGAGCTAGTTGCACAATGAAATGACATCATGGACAAGGGTATTGGCACAACAGATTATTTCTTATTTTTTCTTGAATGAGCCAAGCTCAATGTATATGGAACAATTGCTTTTTCTTATGAAATCAAGAGCTCATTCTCCCCACCCCTAGCTTGTAAAAAAATTAAGAAACTCAAAACACCACTGATGGCTACAAAGTCGCTTTCGCGCCACAATCGCTTGCGATGCTCCTGAGATGGCTTTGATTATTATGCACACATTGGACGTATGCTGGTTCATTCTTTAAAAATAAAGTGACTCTGACCTTTGTCTTATCAGCAGGTGTGAAAACGCGCAAAAACAAGGCAGAAAGTTTATGGCGTCAATGGGTTGTGTATGGATTTTCAGGCCACAAAGATAATTACTTTTCCACGAGCGTAAACCGCAGTAGGCAAGATGTCCCCCTAACTCTGCTCCCCCCTCGTCCCCGCACCCAACCTCCCACGGTCACACTCAGGTTATCCAGGATGCCTGCCATCGTGCTCGTGAATAACTCTGTTTTGCCATGTATCATCTTTTTATTTATTTATAACCCCAACCAAACATTGAATGGAAAAATAAAATTAATTAAATGAATTTAAATTTTAGTTATTTATTTAATGAAATGACACAAATAAGTTTTAACATTATTATGTATAGCACTAGTTGAGAAGTAATTGTAAATATAACAACGCTAAACAAAGTTATAAACTCGACGGCATTCAGCGAATACTTACCCCGTGCAGTCTTGAGAACGTCTTGGTGCGAGCCAACTCTTCCGGCGGCAAATTTGTAACAAAGCGAATTGAATTCAAATCAAATGGAAGACAAAATAAAAATAGGTGGTCCTGCATTGGAGTCATCAGGAGGGAATCCAAACAAGCAAAATGCAAAGATGAAGTCATCAGGAGGGAACCTGGATGGGGATTCACATTTCAGCTGCTACTCCTCTACCCTCAAACCCATCCAGGTACAGCCAAGTGAACCTTATTCAAATAAAATTTAAAAATTCTGCCTGCCAGACCATGCGTCTGATCAAGTTGACAAAATTTACCCCGGGGGAGAGAGCATACATGGACACATAGGTGACCCGAGGATCAGTTATTTCATTAGTCTTTGTATAGACTATAGATAGTCCTTGGTCCCTTGTCAAAGGGCTGTTTGAGGGGCATGCGTTGGCGAGGCTGTTTATGTCCCGTGTAATGTCTCTCCCCTCCCCCTCTGTTACTTTCAATCTTTCTTCCTTCACACCATCGTTTTGTCAAATCCCTCTGGTACTTTCAATCTTCCTTTACATCATCGGCCCATTTCAACGGTTCGCCAATAATAATCTCCCCTCCATCAAACACCCTTTCAACAATCCCTCTTTCACCCCATCGGTCTTACCTTCGGCCCCACGGCCATTCGGTCGTCCCTCAGTCCGGCGGTATTCCTCTCCCTGTTCCCTCCATTCGTGCATTGCTTGATTTTGCATGTTCGAGCCGGCTGGTCGTTAACCCATAGAGTGCTCTCAACATGTATGCTCATGTGGCATCTCACATGCATGTTCATGATGCTTGATGCTCGTCATGGCCTAAGAGGTGCGGCGATTCTCGCAGGTGTGGTATCGTGTAGGAGAGTTCGAGTGGGCATTTTGCACGTGCAGTGAGGGGGCTGGGGCTCTCGTCGTGGCTTTGGGTGCATAAAGGGAGGGGCCGGGGCTGCGTTGAAATTTCCCTCGGAAGAAGGGCGTGGTATTTTCTGCAAGTGATGTCGTGGACCCGCCCGCATAGGCTGTGGACCAATGGTGGAGAGAGAGAAGGCTCGTGAGAGAAGGAAAAAAAAGAGTGCGAGGGAAAAGAAAGAAAGGTTTCACGAGCTGTTGGTGTCGAGCTTCTGTGGGAAAAGAACACTCCTTCCCATGAGCGTCATCCTGCCCTCTCAATCCTATCAGTCATGAAGGAGGAGGAGGGTGAACGGCAGCACCTCATTGACGAAGGAAGAATCTGAGGCAGCGGAGGGTATCCATCCATTGGGATCATATTCTGTGTAGAGCGTCGGTGCTGCCTAACCAGTCTCCTTGGCTATTGGGAACAATCCTGGACGGGTCGCCACTCCGACGCAGGATACCAGCAAGCTGGCACTCATTTTGCTCAAAGAATATAGCTACCAGGATTACAACAACATCTGCATCGACGGTGCTCACCATAATAGTATTGCACCCTTTTGCACAGCATCAGCAACATGAAGACACATTCTGGAGTTAGCTTCGTCATGATAGGATGGTCAGGCCAGATTAGATCTGTGACTTGCTGCAGGCACCATGTATACCTGTACTAACCTGTCCCCTGGTCAGGTGGTCTCCCCCATCAGGTTTCCTGGTGAGGAGGGTGTATGGATATGGACAATCAGCAGGATTTAAAACAAAACGTGTCAAAGGGCGGAAGAGCTCCATGTGAGCTAACGGCCATGTATGTCTAGTGCCCAACTGTCTGCGGACGTTCTCCTGCAGTTGGGTTACTTTTGTTAGGAGGTTGGTGGCAGGATTTACACTCCAGCCACCATAAAACACTTCACTCCGCAAAACACAAGAAAAACACAAATAAAACTGACAAATATAACGGGGGGAGGGTAGAGCATAACCTGTGGTCAAGTGATTCTCGTCCTGCATACAGGGGAATTCATGCATTGCGTTCCTCTAGGTGTGTCCTTTGGTGTACTGCAGTTAGAGTGGAGGGTGGTGGGCTCTTGACAGGGGAGTTTGAAGTGAAGGCCCCTTAGGTCGGTTACTTTGAGTAGCTGTCCCAGGCTGATCCACCAGCTGTTGATTTGGATGTCAGGGGTGTTACCATCCATATTTCTGACCCTCCAATCAACTGAGATCCACCTTCATTTGTGGGAAAACAGGCTGTGGTGAACTAATTGAAATGGGGTAAAGCTCCAGGGATCTGTGGCATCCATGCTGAACTTCTCAAGGCTGGTGGACATTCTGTACTCATGTCATTGCATTCAGTTTTGTGCTCTGCCTGGAACACTGGCATCATCTCAATCGACTGGAAGAGGGGCTTTGGCGTCCCTCTCTCGAAAGGGAAGCGTGATCCCCAGGACTGCAACAACTACGGAGGGGTGACACTGCTCTCAGTGCCGGGCAATGTCTTTGCTCGGGTAATTATTAATAGGGTTCACCACCATCTTCTTGAGCACGAGCGCCCAGAGCAGTCAGGCTTTACACTGAAGAGGTCAACGATTGACCGTATCCTTGTCCTTCGGATCCTCACCGAACACAGGTGAGAGTTTTGGCAGGGGCTACTTGCAGCCTACGTTGATCTCTGAAAAGCATATGATTCAGTGATTCGCGATGCCCTTTGTAGGATTCTTGGTCTTCTTGGGGTGCCATCAAAACCGATCAATGTGATGTCTGAACTATACTGCGGTTTTGAGAGTGCTGTGATATGGGGTGATATAATCTCCAACTTACTTCCAATTGTAACTGGAGAGCTTCAGGGGTGTGTCCTGGCCCCCACACTTTTCAGCACTTGAATGAAATGGATTCTGTGGAACATGTTGGAGAGGTCAAGCTGCGGTGCATCATTTGGGAATGTCAAAATATCTGACCTTGATTTCGCAGACAATGCAGTCATCGTTGCGGAGACTCTGGAAATCCTTTTGGGGGCTCTCGTGGTGCTGAATGAGGAGTGGGAGCCACTGGGATTATGGGTTTCCTGGAATAAAACTAAGATCCAGGGTTTCAATGACATCTTGGATGCTGCTATCTTGTCTGTACCTGTTTGTGGTGAAGATGTTGAGGTCACGGAGAGATTCACTTACCTTGGCGTTGATATTCATGTGTCTGCTGGCTGCGAGACAGAGGTCAGTAGACATCTGTGTCGGGCCTGGGGAGTCATGGATTCACTGGATCATGGGGTGTGGTGCTGTCGTTACCTGTGTTGGATGATGAAAATACAAGTCTTCCGGTCCTCAGTGCTTCCAGTCTTGCTCTGCGGATGTGAGACTTGGACTCTGACCAGGGATCTGAGACGGAGACTTACCTTCTTTGTTACCAGGTCTCTTCAGAGAATCCTTGGCTATCGCTGGTCGGACTTTGTGTCCAAGAAGCAGTTGGTGAGCGAGACTCAAATGAGACTTGTTACCTGCATATTCTGTGAGCATCAGCTGTGGCTGTACGGACATGTGGCTCGTTTTCCTGACGTTGATCCTGCTCACCAGGTTTTCTCTGTGAGAGAGCCTCATGAGTAGAGGAGGCCAATGGGCCGACCACGTGCCTCGTGGTTGAAGCAGGTTGATCAGCATCTCAAGGAGATGGGGATGGGTCAGGCATCTGGCTGGGGAATGGCCAGACGGAGGCCCCTGGAGTACCGGCGGAAAGTGGACGCAGCGACACGTTGCTCCGGCACATGCTCCCATACCTGACCTGACCTGATCTGATTGGATGCCAGCATTGGCTTGCTGTTGCATTTTGGCACAACTGGTTGTCAGGAGGTGTTGTCTACTTTTCCTGCTGAGTAATCACAGGCAGTTCTTCTTGACATCTTTCATCAGCAGCGCAAGTAGTTCACATGATGTACATCTGCAGAGCCAGCTGATGCTAGAGTACATCATGGGTAGAGGAACTGCAGCTGCTAGCTCTGCAGAGCAATGGCCATGGTAATAGTGGTAAAAGAATGACAAAGAGGAAGCTGTTCTGCAATTGGCTCGAGGGTGATGATTGTCAATATATGAGCTGTCACCCACAAGTCACCTTGTCGTACGTGGCTTTTGAATTCCCTCGATCAAGAACATCAAGCACAGTTAGAGGAGCTTCAACACAAACTTGTGTTTGTTTCTTGGTACAAACCACAAACAGGAAGTTTCTAGGGGAGGTCTAAAAAAAATTTATATTCCCAAAATACTGAAGGAAGACGTCTATGTCGGAGATGCCTCATACTTTTTGTGTTATTTAATTATCAATGATGTCGGGTAAGCCAACAAAATTACACTTTGCTGAGACCATTTCATGAACTATTGCATCTCATTGGCATAATTTATTTTAACGTCCCTCGCACATGTGATGCGAGTACCAGTCCTCGTGATGTACTTGACTTTTAATGTCCTTGGGGAATCTTGGGATGGATACTAAAATAATCCCTAATGAGGAGGCAACACCACCCAAAATATCTCGAATCTCATGAAGCACATTCATATTTGACTGGGATTCATTCATAAATTTGGTCGGCTGTTTCCATCTTCGACCGATGTGCTGAGACGCAACACAGTGCTAAATTTGGTGCTGAGACGCAGCTCTTACACCAATGCAGTGCCCCTGTACATCAGGGCAAGAGTTTAGAATCAACAGCCTACTGTTTATCAAAATATGACCACTGGACGTGTCGCTTCTCTGGGTCCAGGCCTAATGTTGTTACCCAAATTTGGTAGCATTCTGACTGGTGGGTCTGGAGAAGAAGATTTTTGAAGACATTTACTAAGATGGCCATTTTGACCTACTTAAAGTCACGTGACCGGAACCAGTCAGGAGCAGAACCTTGCTGCCAAATTTCGGCCGGATTGGCCCAGCGGTTTGACCGGAGAAGTCTAAAGAGGAGACGGATGGACAGTGCACGATGACAATACCTTACCTGGAATTCCAATTTCAGATAAGCGAAAAATCACCGTGACATCTTTATTGCCCACGAGCAATTGCTTGTATTGCGGACGTATTTGATGATGCCTTGCCCTGTTCAGCCTGCCTGTGAAACACTAAGGTGACAATTTATAGCTGAACCAGGATTCGAACCTAGGCTAGACAGTTTAGGCTGTGCATACCTCGAGGTTATCATGCCAGCCCCTCATGTTTTGGTCTGGATGTTAAATAGTCAGGAGCAGAAGCAAAGTCTCTGAATTGTATTCAGTTAATTATGTTGATATTAACAACAAAGGACTAAGAGGCACCAAAGATAAAAATAGGGTTTTCTTTGAGTTACTTATTGAGTTTTCAAATGAAGTAAAATTACGTTGTATTATATATTTCTTGGAAAATAGAAAAGTCAGAACACTCAATTATTATCGCAACAAAACATCATGAAAACTCATTTGCTGTTAAGAACTGCTGGCAGGCAGCAATGGCTGGAGAAAAACTCTTCAGGTTATGCAAAAAGAACGTTGATATGGAACCCACAGAAATGTTTGGCGGAAAACATTATGACAACATATCGAGAAATTTTTTTTTTAAATCAATAAACAAACAAAAATATCACTTCCAGTGAAAAATAAACACCCAAACAATCCACGTTGGTGATGATGTAATTAGTGACCAAAACTGGAAATGGAATTGTGCAGCACGCTGGGACCATCATGGCCTAATGCACGCTGGGACCATCATGGCCTAATGCACGCTGGGACCATCATGGCCTAATGCATGCTGGGACCATCATGGCCTAATGCACGCTGGGACCATCATGGCCTAATGCACGCTGGGACCATCATGGCCTAATGCACGCTGGGACCATCATGGCCTAATGCACGCTGGGACCATCATGGCCGAATGTACGCTGGGACCATCATGGCCTAATGCACGCTGGGACCATCATGGCCTAATGCACGCTGGGATCATCATGGCCTAATGCACGCTGGGACCATCATGGCCTAATGCACGCTGGGACCATCATGGCCGAATGCACGCTGGGACCATCATGGCCTAATGCACGCTGGGACCATCATGGCCTAATGCACGCTGGGATCATCATGGCCTAATGCACGCTGGGACCATCATGGCCTAATGCACGCTGGGACCATCATGGCCGAATGCACGCTGGGACCATCATGGCCTAATGCACGCTGGGACCATCATGGCCTAATGCACGCTGGGACCATCATGGCCTAATGCACGCTGGGACCGTCATGGCCTAATGCACGCTGGGACCGTCATGGCCTAATGCACGCTGGGACCGTCATGGCCTAATGCACGCTGGGACCGTCATGGCCTAATGCACGCTGGGACCGTCATGGCCTAATGCACGCTGGGATCATCATGGCCTAATGCACGCTGGGATCATCATGGCCTAATGCACGCTGGGATCATCATGGCCTAATGCACGCTGGGATCATCATGGCCTAATGCACGCTGGGACCATCATGGCCTAATGCACGCTGGGATCATCATGGCCTAATGCACGCTGGGACCA
This sequence comes from Eptatretus burgeri, assembly GCF_056783735.1. Classification (NCBI taxonomy): domain Eukaryota; kingdom Metazoa; phylum Chordata; class Myxini; order Myxiniformes; family Myxinidae; genus Eptatretus; species Eptatretus burgeri. Next base: position 14,461,433 of record NC_140968.1, read on the forward strand.
TCATGGCCTAATGCACGCTGGGATCATCATGGCCTAATGCACGCTGGGACCATCATGGCCTAATGCACGCTGGGATCATCATGGCCTAATGCACGCTGGGACCATCATGGCCTAATGCACGCTGGGACCATCATGGCCTAATGCACGCTGGGATCATCATGGCTTAATGCACGCTGGGATCATCATGGCCTAATGCACGCTGGGATCATCATGGCCTAATGCACGCTGGGACCATCATGGCCTAATGCACGCTGGGATCATCATGGCCTAATGCACGCTGGGATCATCATGGCCTAATGCACGCTGGGATCATCATGGCCTAATGCACGCTGGGACCATCATGGCCTAATGCACGCTGAGACCATCATGGCCTAATGCACGCTGGGACCGTCATGGCCTAATGCACGCTGGGACCATCATGGCCTAATGCACGCTGGGATCATCATGGCCTAATGCACGCTGGGACCATCATGGCCTAATGCACGCTGGGATCATCATGGCCTAATGCACGCTGGGACCATCATGGCCTAATGCACGCTGGGATCATCATGGCCTAATGCACGCTGGGACCATCATGGCCTAATGCACGCTGGGATCATCATGGCCTAATGCACGGGACCATCATGGCCTAATGCATCATGGCCTAATTGCAATAAAAAAAACTTTTTGATACCAGAAGTGATGCCCTAACATGAACGATTTTTTTGACTGAAGTCATTTGGCTGAGTTGAGGGCATTGTCCTGTATTTTGAAACATGGATGAGAGACCTATCCTCAGCATGCAGCCGTTTCTACAGATGACCCGCAACTCATTTCCGGGCACTACATGCTGAAGTATAAGGACCCTTTAGATTTCAAGACAAAGCCACGTTGTCGTCATCATCATCATCATCATCATCATCATCATCATCATCATCATCATCATCATCATCTGCATCATCATCATCATCATCATCTGCATCATCATCTGCATCATCATCATCTGCATCATCATCTGCATCATCATCATCATCATCTGCATCATCATCATTCCTGCATCATCATCATTCTTGCATCTGCATCATCATCATTCTTGCATCTGCATCATCATCATCATTATCATCATCATCATCATCATCATTCCTGCATCATCATAATCATCATCATCTGCATCATCTGCATCATCATCATTCCTGCATCATCATTCCTGCATCATCATCATCATCATCATCATCATTCCTGCATCATCATCATCATTCCTGCATCATCATCATCATCATCATTCCTGCATCATCATCATCATCATCATCATCATTCCTGCATCATCATCATCATCATCATTCCTGCATCATCATCATCATCATCATCATCATCATCATCATCATCATCATCATCATCATCATCATCATTCCTGCATCGTAATTGGCATGAGCTGGTGGTATATGGATGCACATGAGGGGTTACAAAAGTATTCCCCCACTCACACACTTCCAGTTTCCTTTGTGTAGGTGTATAGGTAGTGGTGTTCTGGTATAAGCTGGTTGTGTGCTTGTAGGTGGGGTAAACATCACCACTGGCAGTTCGGAGGTTTTGAAAGCTTGTGGCACCTGGCAGACTGTGAATGGCAGTGCTCCCGCACCATCATCGATTCTCTGAATGGACTTATTGTGCTTGCATCAAGTATTGCGCTTCTCGGTGTTGTGTTTCCATCCATGTGAGTAAGCGATGCCTCTGGCCTTTGAAATTTGTTGCATAGGTAAAATGAGGTGTTCAGCTTTGTAGTTTCTGGACATTGGGCAACGGGAGCTTCTCCACTGGAAAGTCCTTGAAATGAAGTTCAAAGTTAAAGATGCACCAGGCTGCCTCATGTGCACAGATGTACCCCCTTAATCTCATCATCACCTCAGTTCCTTTCCAGAAATTCAGACCATGACCTTGTCAGGACGTTTTTGGATATACGTGTACAGGTATTTAACTGAATCCACAGAGCTGACTACTTCGACGTTCATGTGAGCCTTGAAGTGGATGAGGAGGTAATGGTTGGATGGAGCTACATTTTGATTGGTGATCCCAAAGCCGCTTATCTTCTGGATCTGGTAGTTCTGCACACACTGACTTGTCCACATCCTCGGGTGTCCTCAATTTGTCTTCTCTTGCCAATGGGAGAAAGATGTGGATGCATGGGAGCACACACTTCTGGTTTACCTTCGTGGTGAGACAGGCTTTCACCATGCCCAAAACCTGTTTGTTCAGGAGGTCGTCAAACAGGGCCTTTGACTTCAGGTGAAACATGCGCACAATGATGTCTGGACAATGATGCGGGTGTTGTCCTGAAAGAAGCAGTTGCTGAATTTCAGAGCCGTTAGGGTTGTGGTTGAATGTAATGAACAAATATGGCAGATGTGGACTGACAATGGACATTGCATCTTGAAACATACCATCTGGAGAGCCATTGACTGTTAGAAACAAGATTAACTTTGTCCCTGCTCTCACAGTATCCATGAGACCTATTTTTCTGCCTTGATCTCTTTGTGATGGCTTCTGGAGCACTGTAGCTTCCAATGCTGCATTCTGGCCCATTGGTCAGTCAAGTGCTGTTGAATGAGTTGACAATCATAGAGAGGAAGGTTCTTGTGAGTGTCTGTCATGGACTTGAAGATGGAACCGATAGAATTGATTTTGCTGTCAGCCACTTGGACTTGTTCACTTTTGGGTTTGCATGATCCAGGACATTGACAGTTAGATCCGTTCTCCAGCCGTTTGACCCTTCAGACGGGAGGACCATGCGGTGCTAAGGATCATATGATCTGTGGATTGCGTGTATCTGCTGCTTCTCTCCGCTACGTGTTTGATGAATCGCTACGTGAATCGACATTGATTGCGAGTCATTCCTATTTCTTAGAAAGAAGCGTTTTTTTTTTTCAGGGGAATTTTTTTCATCCCTTTTGGGCATGTTCCGGTTACCCATGGCCTGGTAATGTATTAATTGAAAAGGAACATGCCCCCCCTGGGGCATCACGTTTGCAATATAGCAGCAAAATCAGTCACTTGCAAACGAAACGCGTCCCAAGGAAGTGTCCCTTTTAAATGAATAGCAAGGCATTTAGAGTCGCCCAGTAAAGCATGCTGATTGCTTTGCTAACAGACCGGTAGGCAAGACATCAACTGATTTAGCTGTGACATGTTCAAAGGGTCCAGAAGTGCAGTTCGCCCCCATATGCTGCTTTCCCTTCAAAGGGTCTTTTGCCCCCGTATGCTGCTTTCCCTTCCACCACCCCTCCTCGCTCTCCCCTTCCTCACCCCCCCTTCACCACACAACTTCTCACTCCCCCTCCCTTCTCTCTCTTTTCCATCCTCCTCCTCACTCTCACCTCTCCACATCCTCACTCTTCTCTCTCTCTCCCTCCCTTCCTTGCTCCCCTCTCTCATTCTCTCCTCCTGCCCCACTCACTCCCCCTCCTTCCTATTTCTCCCCACCAGCCCCTCCGAGAGTGTGAGCCCGGAAGGTTTATTTGTGTAAAAAGCGCCGCAACTGTGGACCTCATGCTTTGATGGGGGCAATCCCCCAACATCATAAAAATTACTTGCTGCCAGGACTGGGCCATGGCCTGGTACCCCAAATCACTGGATTATTGACGCCATTACTGAAAATCCTATTTTCGTCAATATCTGCATTACAGTACATGGCATCATCACAAATATGGTGTCTGTACCCATGTTTTCACGGTCAATGATTCCAATTATAAAAGTTTCATTGTTGAAAAGCGTGTAGTTAATCATGTAGTAGTATATATGAATAATGATGCTGAATGAAAAAAAAAGCAAATGATGCGCATTTATTTGATATTAAACTGACATTTTAATAATACCAAGTCAATAAACAATGGGTTGGAGAATCCCTCAACCAACACTACCAAGCTACACTATCTAGAGGCATTTATACAGTCACTTTCCTTCCTCAGAAGAAAATGACACAATTCTAACAATATTGTTGTGCTGTGTTTTACATATCCTCATCATTCTCATCGCCGTCATCACCGTCATCACTCCATACATTGTCCGACTCTTCATCACCTGTGGACGTAGTTCCCATACTGTCTCCATCATCTGTTGATGCATGTGTAAGGGACTCTGGGAGTGAACTTCCTGGGTACCAATCCGGTTGCAAGCAGTTTCAAGTCAACTTCCATCCATAGTCTGTGGAACTCGCCTCACCCTTGGGATCAGTCTGATCAGCCCTCTTCCACATTCTTGCCTCATACTGTGTGTGCTCTTTTGGATTGTTTGTCAAGTGTATTGGTACATGGTGGAAGAGAAGCACAGTTTATCTGCTTTGTTCTGGCCAGGGGTTCCTTCTGAGTACCACCACTCATGCACACAAAAGCTTTGCATCTTACTTCATTGATGTTGGATGTTTTGAATCCGTACAGCAAGCAGACAAAGGAGGTGACACCTGGAATGTCTACTTCCTCTGTAGTGAGAGATCACAGTGCCATGACATGATTTTGTTCTGCCTCCAGCAGCTGGAAGGGCCTCACCTTTCCTTTTCTCAAGAAGCATGATGTGAAGTCACAACCAATCAGCGCATGAAAGCCTATTGGTGCTTCAGTGATCCCAGGTTGTTTCTCCTCAAGAATTGCAGCTAGCTTCGAGACATCAATGTACCTCCAGTGGATGCCAGATCCATAGTCTAGGATGATGCTAATCCCTTCTGACCTTTCAGAAAGCCCAAGAAGAGTGATGATGACGTCCGTATCGGTGGACCTTACCAGACTATTCCCATTGGAAATGCTGTTTGCATGAAAGTCATGAGGGTATCAACTTCTTCATGTCGACATTGGAGGTGATTTGGTTCTTCTATTTGCAGCAGTTCATCCTCGTTCTTCATCTCCATGCATGTACCACTATGTGAAACATACACAGTCTTTCTTCCAAGGATTGGTCCATATTTGAGTTTCTTCAATTCTTCCATGAGGAAGCGAGCAAACTCTTCTTTGAATGATCCATTTTTGAGCAACTCCGCATCACTCTGTCACTGGGCCGAGTCAGGCTCAGGAATGATGAATACTTTGGGAGTACCTGAACTATGCAGGTTATGCTCAACATCCTTGATGGATGGTGACTGATACTTGGCGATTCCGAGGAGGACCTGTTCTCCGTGACATGAACAAACCTTAACCAGAAGATCCCAAGCCATGGTTGCATATGTGGACTTGCTGTGTTGCATCACAGTTTCATGGAGGATGAGGCCACTATTTATCACTGTGTCTGTGATTGGGGGAAGGCTCGAGTTTGTGAGAACAGCTTCCTGTCTGCTTTCAAGTGTTTTTTTTTTTTTTGTGAGAGCTGCCTTGTCTGTCTTAAGAGGAGTCCCATCACTCTTGGCAAGAAAAAGAGGCGGTGACAGGATAGCGAAGAATGTAGTGTTGGTCAAGTGCATCGCTTGTCTTGGCGGCGACAGCTCACATTTGTCCAAAGACATCCCTCTGCCGCATTCACTTTCCGTACTGCTGTCTTAGACTGCTTTACATTATCTGCACCAAACTTAAACATCTTGGTTCTTGCCACTGGCTTCAGAAAGCGTGAACCATCGACCGAACATTCATCCTCAAACTGGGGTCGCAGTTTGCTCCCCCGTTCCAATTTCCCAAAAAGAAATTTCTTGGTCACCTCATTTTCTGCCTTTCCTGATGATATATTGACAAGATCAGCAGCAGCATCATTGGTGAATGGATTGCATGTGTGGTTCAGGGTAATGATGACTGAATTCATGTCAGCATTGTCAAACCTAAATCTCCATTTCCTCAGCTAACTACCTGGTTCCTCCCCTGATTGAAGATCCACCAGTTCGTAGAGCTCTGACAGGGCCATGCCACATTGGGTGAGGGTGATAGACCACCTCCTGAAAGCACTTTCCGAGTTTCTGAAAGCAGTGATGCCTCTCATGGGAGATGCAGCATGCCTGTTGATAGTCTGCTCCAAGCTCAAGTCAACTGGACTCCTGGCATAGGACTTATTTGTGCGGCGAATTGACATAGCACCAGTCTCCAGAATCTTACGAGCTTTGGGGTCCATCTGTCATAGTTTATGGAGAAAGAGGGAACCCCATCTAGCATAATTTGGGTGGTTCAAAGCAAAGAAGATGTTGATCAGACGTGAGAGGACACCTATGTATCCATCGACATCATTGGTGCACACGGCCCAATGCAGTTCTCGATACATCCTGTTGACGAGATTCACATTGATGGCCTAGTATACTGCTGTGCCTCCATATTGTCCAGCTACAACATCATGGAAGAAGCTCTCGTATTGCTTCATGAGATCCACGAATGAGCCATTCTCAACAACATCTTGGCAGTGCTCAATAGTGCTATCGCAGTCATACATCATTTATTTGGCAAGGGACTCATCTTCATCTTCTTGTCCATGTCCAAGGGACTCATCAATTTCCTCTTAATGACACCAGCGAGTGACCCCTCAGTCAAGATACCTGCTTCAGTGAGGAGGTATTCAACACCTGAATCGGCCAGAAAGGTGCCCACTGCTCCAAAATAGGCCAGCTCAAGAAGGAAGGTTCCAAGCAGTATGATGAGTCCATCAAAAGTAGGAGTTTGCAAAGCTTGAATTGAGTACGCCTTCAGGGCAACAGCAAGGTCATATGTGACGATGGCACACCTCTGGTTGGTCTCTTCTGCAACTCTGACTGAGGACACCATTGTTTCCTGCACCACATCGTTCCTCGTTGGGGGCTGGGAGATGGGGTCCATGTATGCAATCATAGTTTGGGGGAGTCCTTCTGTGTGAAGGACTGAAGAAGCCATATAAAGTCCAGACCCTTTTACTGGATCCTTTGTTCTTCCATCACTCGAATAGATGGAGTCGGCTTGAATTGGGCCCGTTTGAGAGATGTTAGAAAGGGTGGAAGCACCCTCTAGTTCTCATCATAGCGTCTCCTCATCCGGCCAATCAGTGTCTCTACTGGGCGAGCAGGTGGTGCGTCTGGTAATGTCTCTGATTGAAGCTGATTCTGGTAACATATCCCCACCGTTTAATGCAGAGTGTTCTTACAATCTGGTGTCTCCGTGTTTACATCGTAGTTATCCCAAGCGAATGCTGCAATATATATATATATATATATATATATATATATATATATATATATATATATATATATATATATATATATTGGTGATATGATTGCTATGTGTTACCTGTTCCATAGTGACTGCACAGATTAAGGCCAGCAGGGATTTCACGTTCACCATCAGAGCATGTGTCGGTGATATCAGTATCAAGCCGCTTCAATTCATCAGAGCTGATACAATGGCCAAGGCGGTTCAGGATGGTCAGCGATGATTTCAATCCGGTCAATGTTCGCAGCTCCAGCCCAAGTGATTGATGCTTCCAAGGATGAACTGCTCCCCTGGTACAGTTGAACACAGCATCCGATACACTGGCCACTGCTTTTCTTTCAATTGCATCCCTGGCGTGTGCCAATCCTGGTTGCATGCCACCGGCGAGGGTACGGAAGAACAGGAGCATCAGATGGGGGATGTTGGGGGCATGCTCCTTCAAAGTGTGAACCGGAGTGGGTGACGGGATATTTGATGAGGAAATTGCAAGAATTTATTTGTCCAATTCCATGGCAGCATATCTGATTTCTTCAGTCTGTCATTGGACTCATTCAGCAAAGCAAATGCTTCTGCAGACGTCATTGAGGAGGGTAAGACAACATTTCCAGATTTATTTGCTTGTTTGTCTATGAGGATGTCTTTAAATTGATCCTTCACCTTAGACGTGAGACTTTAGACAGTGTACTTGTTAATCTCATCCTGGGTTCTTCCAAGAGCAAGAAATTCTTCTTTGTACAAACTTAAATGAACGGTCACCAACATGGGTTTCTTCTTCTTGATGAGTTAATTGTCAATTAAGAGTGACAATGTTTGGAAGGCTTGACCATGCTTCTTCAGATTGGATGTTTGCTTTTCCTCATCATCATCCTGCCTTACATAATCTCACCGACTTTGCCTAATTCGCAATCACATCTTGTCCAAGTCCGAGGATCCTGGAAACACACTTTTTTTTTTTGCAGCATGGACAATTTTGCAGACCATCTATTGTCAGACATTGTCTCAGGGGTTCATTGTCAGACATTCCACAAAAAAAAGGCATTCCTGTTCAAGAACACCTCTCCTGTTGGTCGAAAGATGATCACTACTTGAACGAGTCACCTTGCGGAGTGGTTCAGACAGTTCTTTGTCAGCTGATGATCGTCCTTAAACAGCACACAAACGACTGAGACATTTTGAGTGATAATATTTGCTTTCTGGTCGCTCAGTCTTCCTGATCTCTTCTGACGTGCTGAAGAACTGAACATTTTGAAGCGTCATTCGACGTTTAGCAGCATTCTTTGCCATTTCCCATAATCTCTGGAATTGAAAGACTTCAAGCCAGGTATCTCCTCTTCTGTCTCCTTACAAGTGATGAAAATTTAGTTGTCATTCACCATGATCTGCAATCATGAAAAGGAGGAAACGGTGAAAGAGAAACCATTACTCATAGAAAAGCCAACACCAATATGTACATTTATGGGTGAACTATACATTTTCGAGCATTAAATATGTATTTTTTCATAATCATTGACCATGAAAACATGGGTTTAGACACCTTATTTGTGATGATACCACGTACTGTTCTGCAGATATTGACGAAAATAGGATTTTCAGTAATGGCGTCAATAATCAAGTGATTTTGGGAACAAAGCCATGGCCCAGACCCAGCAGCAGTTTAGTTTTATCTTGTTGGGGGAGTGCCCCATCAAAGCATGAGGTCCACAGATGTGGCACTTTTTACAGTGCTTTTGGGTCCCTCCCCCCCCCTCTCTTCTTATTCCCATCAGCAAAGCGACTTTGTCATTAAAAGTTTTTTTTCGCACAATGTATCTACAATGGTACTTTTTTTATTGTTTCGGAACATTTGCTAAATACGTAAGGAAATCCAGCGATGACACTCCACACCCAAACTACTACAATGGGATAGTGTGTTGCGGCCATACACCCGAAACGATGAGATTTTCTGAACCAAAATGCACAAATTAAAATAACAAGCTCAAATGAGCTAAGATCCTCGTCCTCTTAATGATGACGTCATAAAAACGAATATGACGTCATTGCGATGTATCAGGTTTGCGATAAATATTGTCTGTGCTAATGCTCGGCTTGATTCCCGCAAACAAAATTCAAACAGCTTGCCTAGTTTCGGAGATAATGGTATAGGCGATTTCCGTTAGCGGCGATATTATGACGTCAACTTTTTTTCATCTAGGAAGAATTTCCAAAATCGGAGATGGTTACTGCCTGTGCGTGGGCTTTCTGCATATACGTGGCAAGTTTCACGAAGATCCGATGAAAACTCTGGGTTGTGAAACCAAAAAAATGTCAAAAAATAGGAATGACGTCATAAAAATTGATATGACGTCATAGTGATGTATCATATGTGCGGTAATTCATCTCTGCTAATGCCCCGTTCGATTCCCGCAAACATAATTCAAAAAGCTTGCCAAGTTTCGGAGATAATTTTTTTAGGCGATTTCCATTAGCGGAGATATTTTGACGTCATAACTTTTTTTTCGAGGAGGAATTTTCATAATCGGAGGTGATTACTGTCTGCGCGGGGAATTTTTACATATATATATATATGCCAAGTTTCAGGAAGTTTCGATGAAAACTGTAGGCTGTGAAACAAAAAAGTCCGCAAGAACAACAACGTGAGTAAGACTTGGAGATCCTCCACGAGGACATAAATATTATAAGAAACAAGAGGACCGGGCATGTTTCATCTTCTGGTCCATCATGCTTCCATTGGAATTGAACGGAACGGAAACCATGGCTTTTAATCGTTATTCGAATAGTGGATAACAGATAACAGTGGATAAACAGAATGAATATTCACCACTCGAAGCGAACACAAAACGAATATTATGCAACTCGTCCACGTTTTTCCCGTTGTGTGTGTCGGCTACTGTGTAGTACGTGCTTTTTAATCTGGCAGCTTAATGTCTGACATTTCCAGCGATGACGCTCCATAATAAGAGAGTTCATCATTTGACTGTGTGTTCGATGTTAATGTGTTCCACTCCTTTATGTGCAGCTTTGGTGCTGAATACTGAACGAGGTTGGGGTTATTCGGTTGGCTGTCTCCCTTCCTTCCACAGCATCCATCCCTCAACCTTCCTTTGTGAACAGTTATGATCTCGAGCTGTCTTTGGCTTAGAATACACCATTGTGTTTGGGTAAAGTTCCAATTTAGATATATGGACAATAGACATTATTTTGATGAAAAGGCATCCAGTAATCACTGCTTGTGCAGCCTCGACACAAATCCACCAAATACCCATCCCCCCCCCCAAAACCCTCTCTCTCGACACCCTACCTCCTCTGCCCCCAAACTCCCTTGAATAGCTTTGGATATTGTTTCCTCTCCATAACCAGCTATTGTTCGTCTGCATGGTGTGTCAACCACCAAATGATGATGAATCGACCAACTATGAACCACCAATTTCATCGTTTTCTTGCCCGTCTGCAGCGAATTTTGAGTTTGCCGGGGTCTGGCTCACCAATAACCAGTCACGTCTGACTCAGCACTGAAATATTTTTGAATCTGTGAATCTGACCCAATCTGTAAACTTCCCAACCCATGTCTTCACTCATGCCAAATCCTCTCTCCTGTACCTGGCAATGACCAACTTTCTTTCCGACCTCTCCTGTTCCTCCAGGTCAGGTCAGGTATGGGAGCATGCACCAGAGCAGCGCGTCGCTGCATCCACTTTCCGCCGGTACTCCACTGGCTTGCGTCTGGCCATCCCCCAGGCAGATGCTTGGCCCATCCCAAACTCCTTGAGATGCTGATCAACCTGCTGCAACCACGAGGCACGTGGTCGGCCCATTGGCCCCTGCTGGCCACCTGAAGTGTGTGCTTGCACTCCATCTCCTCCCTCACCACAAATGGCTTCACTGCAGACACTACTTGAGACAAGTCAGAATGTTCGAGGCTCCAGTGTCTTATGGCAGCATCTTGGGTCCAATTCTGTTCCTCATCTACCAAAATAACCTCTAGGATGCCTTCAAAACCACCATATTCTTCTTAGAACATGATTTACCATGGTCCCAAAAGGTGGTACCCAATCTCAAAGACAGACTGGAAGCAACTGCTTTCCTCTCTGCTGACAAGGTAGTTAATTCAATGCTGCTCTGACACTTGAAACACATCATTTCAATCCAGACGAAGCTCATTGACCTTACCATGTCTCTCTGGAAGGATTGTCTAATAAATACACTTATTAACTTCCATCATCAGCCACTTGAAGGAAGTAAAGTCCTTCAAACTGCAAGCCTCACCTTGAGGTCCAACCTCTCGTAAAGAAGCCAAATTAACTTGTTGTTGGCTTAGTGGCTTGGGCAACTCGCCGAGGATCTTAGAGTCTTGAGTTCAAGCTCCCATTGTTCCTGAAATAACATCAGGTGGGGTTGACTCAACCGGTCATCCTTCTGAGGTTGGTGAAATGCATACAAATCTACTGGTAGCAAGGCACAGCATCAGTGGCACAGCTGTGCTTCCAAGAAATGATAGCTACCCAGGAGGCAAGCTGTCAAATGCAAGAACAGAACGGACAAAATATTAAAGGTAAGTGGAAGGAATTCTTCAGATTTTTCTTTCCCGCTCTCTCTTTGACCTGGGTTGCCATTGAATCAAGCAGTCAGTAGGCTGAAAGACTGATTCAGATCTCTCCTCCCAATGGACACCCTCTCCCCACAACCTCTATCCCTTACATCTCCCAAACACCTTTTCCTCTCCTCCCACATTCCTGTTCCCACCATTTTCTGTCACCCTCCCTTCATATTCTCAACTTCAGCTTTCTTTTTCACCCCCATCCCTCATGCAATGTGTCTGCAAATAAAGATATGGCTCCCATTTTTGAGAAACATATCTGGGTTACAACTGCACGTCCTTTGTTTGCATTTAAAATAGACAGGAATTTAGGTCAGGTATTTAGGTCAGATATTTGGGTCGAACTTCATTCGTCCCTTGATAAGTTCCGCCCCAAGCCGGCCTCTTGATTTGGTGCATATGTTTCTGCAATGATAACACTCATCATTTGCACACTTTGTGGCACAATTATGTGTAATGACAAAGCAGCGAAATGCCAAGTGGTATCAAAAACCTCTTAAAGTTAGATATATATATTTTTTTTTTACATGAGTGTGTTACGGTAATTTCATCAGTCTGCATGTACAATTTGTGTTGATGCCACAAATGGCTGAATGCGACATCAGAGTGTGATTTGTTTCTTTTACTGAGATGGTTAATAGTACTCGGTTCCATCGTTAATTTGGCTTTGTGCAATTTTACAATATTGTTCACGAAACGTTTTCTGAGAATGGGGACAGGAGGTTGAAGGGAGGGTGGTTCATCCATTTACAAGAAAAAAAAAAACGGAAAAAAAGACATTGATAACAACAAGGGCACTTGGTGGGGCACGTACCTCCGCCCCGCAATGCCTGATCCACGAGAGCATATCGGGCTCAATCAATGCATGTTTCAATTAATATCCTGCTATATATCGGTTTTGACAATATCTATACATCTTTTTGAGCTGTCCTGCACACAGACAAACAAACGGACAGACAGGGGTGAAAACACAACCTCTTTCCACCTTCGGTGATGGAGGTAAAAATGTCAAAACAGAGGGATGAAATCTCAAAAAAAACAAACAACCAAACAAGGTATGAATGTCACCACATTATGATTCCACAATATGACACCACAATCTTATTATGGTTGAGCATCACCACATGTTTCGTTCGGGGGCGAGGGAGGGTTGTTCATTAAATAACTATGTTCCTTGTAGACAAAGTCCATAACTATGTTCCTTGTAGACAAAGTCCATAACTATGTTCCTTGCACACAAAGTCCATAACTATGTTCCTTGTAGACAAAGTCCATAACTATGTTCCTTGTAGACAAAGTCCATAACTATGTTCCTTGTAGACAAAGTCCAAAACTATGTTCCTTGTAGACAAAGTCCATAACTATGTTCCTTGTAGACAAAGTCCATAACTATGTTCCTTGTAGACAAAGTCCATAACTATGTTCCTTGTAGACAAAGTCCAAAACTATGTTCCTTGTAGACAAAGTCCATAACTATGTTCCTTGCACACAAAGTCCATAACTATGTTCCTTGTAGACAAAGTCCATAACTATGTTCCTTGTAGACAAAGTCCATAACTATGTTCCTTGTAGACAAAGTCCATAACTATGTTCCTTGTAGACAAAGTCCATAACTATGTTCCTTGTAGACAAAGTCCATAACTATGTTCCTTGTAGACAAAGTCCATAACTATGTTCCTTGTAGACAAAGTCCATAACTATGTTCCTTGTAGACAAAGTCCAAAACTATGTTCCTTGTAGACAAAGTCCATAACTATGTTCCTTGCACACAAAGTCCATAACTATGTTCCTTGTAGACAAAGTCCATAACTATGTTCCTTGTAGACAAAGTCCATAACTATGTTCCTTGTAGACAAAGTCCATAACTATGTTCCTTGTAGACAAAGTCCATAACAATGTTCCTTGAAGACAAAGTCCATAACTATGTTCCTTGTAGACAAAGTCCATAACTATGTTCCTTGTAGACAAAGTCCATAACTATGTTCCTTGTAGACAAAGTCCATAACTATGTTCCTTGCACACAAAGTCCATAACTATGTTCCTTGTAGACAAAGTCCATAACTATGTTCCTTGTAGACAAAGTCCATAACTATGTTCCTTGTAGACAAAGTCCATAACTATGTTCCTTGTAGACAAAGTCCAAAACTATGTTCCTTGTAGACAAAGTCCATAACTATGTTCCTTGCACACAAAGTCCATAACTATGTTCCTTGTAGACAAAGTCCATAACTATGTTCCTTGCACACAAAGTCCATAACTATGTTCCTTGTAGACAAAGTCCATAACTATGTTCCTTGTAGACAAAGTCCATAACTATGTTCCTTGCACACAAAGTCCATAACTATGTTCCTTGTAGACAAAGTCCATAACTATGTTCCTTGTAGACAAAGTCCATAACTATGTTCCTTGTAGACAAAGTCCATAACTATGTTCCTTGTAGACAAAGTCCATAACTATGTTCCTTGTAGACAAAGTCCATAACTATGTTCCTTGTAGACAAAGTCCATAACTATGTTCCTTGTAGACAAAGTCCATAACTATGTTCCTTGTAGACAAAGTCCATAACTATGTTCCTTGTAGACAAAGTCCATAACTATGTTCCTTGTAGACAAAGTCCATAACTATGTTCCTTGTAGACAAAGTCCATAACTATGTTCCTTGTAGACAAAGTCCATAACTATGTTCCTTGTAGACAAAGTCCATAACTATGTTCCTTGTAGACAAAGTCCATAACTATGTTCCTTGTAGACAAAGTCCATAACTATGTTCCTTGTAGACAAAGTCCAAAACTATGTTCCTTGTAGACAAAGTCCATAACTATGTTCCTTGCACACAAAGTCCATAACTATGTTCCTTGTAGACAAAGTCCATAACTATGTTCCTTGTAGACAAAGTCCATAACTATGTTCCTTGTAGACAAAGTCCATAACTATGTTCCTTGTAGACAAAGTCCATAACAATGTTCCTTGAAGACAAAGTCCATAACTATGTTCCTTGTAGACAAAGTCCATAACTATGTTCCTTGTAGACAAAGTCCATAACAATGTTCCTTGAAGACAAAGTCCATAACTATGTTCCTTGCAGAAGCCATAGCAACATTCCTTCCAGACAGAGTCCATAACGATGTTCCTTCCAGACAGAGTCCACAACTCTGTTCCTTACAGACAGAGTCCACAACTCTGTTCCTTACAGACAGAGTCCACAACTCTGTTCCTTACAGACAGAGTCCACAACTCTGTTCCTTACAGACAGAGTCCACAACTCTGTTCCTTACGAGACAGAGTCCACAACTCTGTTCCTTACGAGACAGAGTCCACAACTCTGTTCCTTACGAGACAGAGTCCACAACTCTGTTCCTTACGAGACAGAGTCCACAACTCTGTTCCTTACGAGACAGAGTCCACAACTCTGTTCCTTACGAGACAGAGTCCACAACTCTGTTCCTTACGAGACAGAGTCCACAACTCTGTTCCTTACGAGACAGAGTCCACAACTCTGTTCCTTACGAGACAGAGTCCACAACTCTGTTCCTTATGAGACAGAGTCCACAACTCTGTTCCTTACGAGACAGAGTCCACAACTCTGTTCCTTACGAGACAGAGTCCACAACTCTGTTCCTTACGAGACAGAGTCCACAACCCTGTTCCTTACGAGACAGAGTCCACAACCCTGTTCCTTACGAGACAGAGTCCGCAACCCTGTTCCTTACGAGACAGAGTCCGCAACCCTGTTCCTTACGAGACAGAGTCCGCAACCCTGTTCCTTACGAGACAGAGTCCGCAACCCTGTTCCTTACGAGACAGAGTCCGCAACCCTGTTCCTTACGAGACAGAGTCCGCAACCCTGTTCCTTACGAGACAGAGTCCGCAACCCTGTCCCTTACGAGACAGAGTCCGCAACCCTGTCCCTTACGAGACAGAGTCCGCAACCCTGTCCCTTACGAGACAGAGTCCGCAACCCTGTCCCTTACGAGACAGAGTCCGCAACCCTGTCCCTTACGAGACAGAGTCCGCAACCCTGTCCCTTACAGACAGAGTCCGCAACTCTGTCCCTTACAGACAGAGTCCGCAACTCTGTTCCTTACAGACAGAGTCCGCAACTCTGTTCCTTACAGACAGAGTCCGCAACTCTGTTCCTTACAGACAGAGTCCGCAACTCTGTTCCTTACAGACAGAGTCCGCAACTCTGTTCCTTACAGACAGAGTCCGCAACTCTGTTCCTTACAGACAGAGTCCGCAACTCTGTTCCTTACAGACAGAGTCCACAACCCTGTTCCTTACGAGACAGAGTCCGCAACCCTGTTCCTTACGAGACAGAGTCCGCAACCCTGTTCCTTACGAGACAGAGTCCGCAACCCTGTCCCTTACGAGACAGAGTCCGCAACCCTGTCCCTTACGAGACAGAGTCCGCAACCCTGTCCCTTCGAGACAGAGTCCGCAACCCTGTCCCTTACGAGACAGAGTCCGCAACCCTGTCCCTTACGAGACAGAGTCCGCAACCCTGTCCCTTACGAGACAGAGTCCGCAACCCTGTCCCTTACGAGACAGAGTCCGCAACCCTGTCCCTTACAGACAGAGTCCGCAACTCTGTCCCTTACAGACAGAGTCCGCAACTCTGTTCCTTACAGACAGAGTCCGCAACTCTGTTCCTTACAGACAGAGTCCGCAACTCTGTTCCTTACAGACAGAGTCCGCAACTCTGTTCCTTACAGACAGAGTCCGCAACTCTGTTCCTTACAGACAGAGTCCGCAACTCTGTTCCTTACAGACAGAGTCCGCAGCTCTGTTCCTTACAGACAGAGTCCGCAGCTCTGTTCCTTACAGACAGAGTCCGCAGCTCTGTTCCTTACAGACAGAGTCCGCAGCTCTGTTCCTTACAGACAGAGTCCGCAGCTCTGTTCCTTACAGACAGAGTCCGCAGCTCTGTTCCTTACAGACAGAGTCCGCAGCTCTGTTCCTTACAGACAGAGTCCGCAACTCTGTTCCTTACAGACAGAGTCCGCAGCTCTGTTCCTTGCAGACAGAGTCCGCAGCTCTGTTCCTTGCAGGCAGAGTCCGTATCTATGTTCTTTGTGGACAAAGTCCATAACTGTGTTCCTGACAGAATCCATAGCAATATTCCTTACAGATTCCTTGTTTTTCCTTGTACAATATTTGCGTTTGGTTTTTTTTATTTCCTTTTGCACAATGATTCCTGGAAATAAAGAGGAACAAAATGTCAAATGTCACTCTCTCTCACTCTCTCTCTCCTTATAGGCGTGAGGCTCATGAAAGAGCAAGATTCCTGCATTATTCCCCAAATGCCTCTCCCTTCCATCACCTTCACCCCCCTCCCCATCTCATACTCTTCAATTCCTCTTCCTTTCTCTCTTTCCCTCCCCCCAATCCACCCCAACCATAAATCCTCCTCTTTCTTCTTCCATCCTCTTCCAACTGCCTCATGCATAACTGATTGACATTGAAGGAGTGCATTTTATCTGAACAAGTGGCCTCAGGTGGCATCAGACATGGAGTGAAGAATAACACACTTTCACACACTGATCCTCACATTGAATGGAATGGTCCAAATGTCGTCACATTTACATCACAGCTCCACACTATTTATTCCTTTATGTTCCTCTCATGTGGAACATGCGGTACTCGAGGGTGCACAGATGTAGGCGTACGTGCATAATAGCAGATCATGATGTATGCATCCTCTAATGCAGCCTGGAGAAGATCATGGACATGCTCAAGCGTACTTCCGGCTCAGTTAGGTCTAATGTCTTTGTCACTTGCAAACGGCATGAACTATCCTGTTCTCTGGCACCAGTATAAAAGTCATGATAATCCTCATCGGCATTGTGCCATGAATATTTGGTTGAGTTCAGGAAGGGTTACACATCTCCGAGGCTTTGAGGAGGGGGGAGGAAATTGAACAGACTTGGTGATTTTCACGTTTTGTGCCTTGTGGTCGTTACTTCGTAACCCGAGTCATATCTCAAAGGAAGAACACTGATCTATGAATAGCTCTCGGAATGTATTATTTCAGGCCAGGTTTTGGTTCAGGAGTGCCAGCCAGAGTGACCACTATATTCATTATGTTGGGTAGTCGATCCAGTCGGAAAAAAAAATTTTTTAAATAAAAAATTTGAAATTTGTTCTACCCTTATCAGTATTTCCGTCGATATGTTGGGTAGTCTATCCAGTCGAAATTTTTTTTTTTTAAATATAAAAATTTGAAATTTGTTCTACCTTTATCAGTATTTCCGTCGATATGTTGGGTCGTCTATCCAGTCGAAAATTTTTTTTTTTTTAAATAATAAAAAAATTTGAAATTTGTTCTGCCCTTATCAGTATTTCCGTCGATATGTTGGGTAGTCTATCCAGTCGAAAAAAAATTCTTTTTTTAAATAATAAAAAAAAATTGAAATTTGTTCTACTCTTATCAGTATTTCCGTCGATATGTTGGGGAGTCTATCCAGTCGGAAAAAATAAAAATTTGAAATTTGTTCTTTGCTTATTATCAGTTTTTCCGTCGATATGTTTGTCTGTCTGTCTGTCCCTCTGTTTGGTCCTGTGCTCCGTTAATACAATGGCGATTTCGATGAAACTGGGTTCGTAGGTTCATACCATGACCTCGTTGTGTGCAAATGAGAACCGTTGCTATGGACACCACTGTTGCCTAGCAACGGGACCTTGAAATTTTTGAAAAATCATTAAAAAATTTTTGTTTCCGAAAATCTAAAATCGGGCCACAAGCAACTGTGAGCAGTACATTCAGCCATATTGTCAAAAATTTCCAGCCGGATCCTATGAAACTGTCGGAGAAGATAGACATTGAATGAACCCTGGTCGAAAACAATAAAAAAACGAAGTTCGTTATATCTCAGAGACTATGAGTCAGATATACATGAAACTGGTATGGTACGTTCATGGTATGTCCTAGTTATGTGTGAGAAAGAACCGTTGCTATGGACCCCTCTGTTGCCTAGCAACGGCCGAAAAACCTCTAAATGTGGGGATATTTTAACGAAAAAACAATCTGCAGCATTAACCCTTGAAGCTAGAATCATGAATTTTCTTGTGTTTAATCCTCAGGTCATTCCCCATCGAACGGGCCCATCACTTCAGGTTCTATTGGGTAGTCGACTATCCATGTCCGCCTACCGGCTTGTCTGTTGGGTAGTCGATCTCGTCGAAAAGAAAAAAAATTTCCCCCAATTTTTTTTTTGAGATTTGTTCTACCTTTATTATCAGCATTTAAAATGGCGATTTCAGTTAATACAATGGCGATTTCAATGAAACTTGGTTTGTAGGTTCATACCATGACCTAGTTCTGTGCAAATGATAACCGTTGCTATGGACACCACCATTGCCTAGCAAAGGGACTTTTAAATTTTTTGTCTGTCTGTTGGGTAGTCGATCTCGTCTAAAAATTTTTGAGATTTGTACTAGATTTGAGATGTCCGCCTACCGGCTTGTCTGTGTGTCTGTCTGTCTGTCTGTGTCTGTCTGTCCAGAGCATAACTCCGTGGACTTTGATCCGGTCTTGATGAAACTTGGTTATGTGTTCGATATCAATGTCTAGTTGTGTTTTCCTGGATGAGGGCATGCTACGCCCATTGTGGGTGGAGCCACGCCCCAAAAATAGCCATTTTTAGGGGGTAGTTGGATTAAAAATCTATATTCTCCGAAGGAATTGACTGAATGCAATGGGTTCTTCGGTATTTGAATAGCAAAATCAATTATCTAAAACTTGTCATTGTCCGATTTTTCATTTTCGTCCCAAGGTCAAGGTCACAAGGTCAAAAACTTAGAAAATTGAGAATTTTGACATAAAATCATACGACCGCCCAAACTTTGAGAGCTAGGACGACAATATTTTTTATGCATAATCTTGAGGTCATTCCCCACCTCAAGTCTTGAAACCATTTTGCTCCATCTCGAACACCTTGCCCGTGGCACCCCCTTCAAGTTTGTTTTTACGCTGATTTCATCAAAGTATGGATAATAATAATCCGAGGAGTGCGAAATGCCATATAGCCTCAATGACGTTAAATTGTTCCTGGAATGTTCCGGAGGAAGTTTTGCACCAAAGGTCATATTCCTTGACCTTTGACCTTTAAAGGCCACAAAGGTCAAATTTTCAAAGTTGTGGTAATCGAACCGGGTTTTCGACCTTCTTCGGCGAACTAACTCCAATAAGCTAAAGCACGTATCCTGTTTCCTTATTTTAATGTCCACAACATTGTTTTGGGACCTTTAAAGGTTGTGCAAAGGTTAAATTTTGAAAGTCGTTGAACAAAACCGGGTTTTCGACATTTTGCAGCTAATAACCTGTCACTCGTACCACATCATGTTGATCATTTTTATAACTTGGTCAAACATTATCACATTGTCTCATCCTTGACTTCTGAAACAATCTACATCGTCAAATACCGCTCGTGAACCATCGTCGTCTTCAGACTTTAAATCTTCCCTTTTTTTGTTTTCATCACTGGACGTTTGTTCTGCACGCACAGAGCTCGGTTGACTTGATACTCGCGAAAGCTTGAGAAATTATGGGTGACACAGAGGAGCTGATTCAGCCAGGGAACCATTGTGTGGTCCATAAGCACGTGGCATGTCCGGATGCAGAAGCTTGTGGGATTTGAGCTGAGGTCGTGCGGGGGACAATTGCCACAGCACTTGTTGGCTGCACCATGGCAGAGTGAATGAGCGTTCAGCGACAGCAGCATTGAAGCTGAATCTTCTTACGGCTGAAACAGCTGCATCAATACCGTTGTGAGGCCTAATCATGCAAGTCCCAGTGAAGAGCGGCGGTTGCTGAGAATGGCGGATGCCTCGGCAATGGAAATTTGAGGATGGTTGTGGGTTCTAAACACAATACCATAGATTAGCTTTCGCCCTTCTGAAGAGGTTATTCAACATAACCACAAATACTGCACCAGACTTGTGCCAAACTGCACTTGGAGGTGGTACCCGTCTGTGTACAGGCCTTCATCACCGATTACAAATGACAAAAAGCCTGGTGGTGGCTTTGTGGTTTGGGTGGCTGGCTTGTGGTCTTAGGGTCATGAATTCGAGCCCTGTTGGCCGCTGAGTTAACACCAGGTGGGGTTAACTCAGCCTGTCATCTTTTTGAGGTTGGCGAAATGCACACCACTCTACTGGTGGAGGGGCACAGCATCAGCAGCACAACTGCACCCCATCAAAATGATAGCTACCGTATGGAAGACGAGGAAGAAGAAGGAGAAGATAATTGACAACAGATTTTGGAAGAGTTGCAAGAAAAAGTCCATGACATATCATCAGGGATATGGTTTATTATGAGACATTGCAATTCCGAGAAATGGTGTTGCTCCAACAAATGAGGCAAAGAGATGACATCGTTGAAATGTTTGCCTTTATGAAGGGCAATAAAATGTATACTTTAAAGAAAGTTTTTCACTCTGAAACTGCTCAAACCATGATTTGAGGAAAGGCCTGTTACCAAGAAAGAACGTTACAAGAGGAGTGATCAGTGATGAATGGCTGCGACAAGCTGCCCAATTTTGAGGTCAGTAGTGGAACAGTGTACACCATAACAATAAACACCGCAGGTGCAAAGGTGACGTCACAACATCGTTTAAGAGCTTCCTTCCACACCCATCATTAGAAGTCACAGGTTGGTGCCGATAAGCATGAAGGATTTCTGGATTCTGCAAGCTTCTGGAAAGTGATTTTGTGCTCGGTGAATTACTATGTGGCTTACTCAGTTTACTCAGTGAATTACTCGGTGAATTACTATAAATAAATGTATGTATATATATATATATATATATATATATATATATATATATATATATATATATATATATTGTTGTGGTTCTGTAAAACCACATGCCTCGAAGGCAATGGCACCCAACATACAGTGATCCCCAGGCAGTTATTTCACTAGTCTTCATGCAGTTAGACCTTCCCATCATGTTTAGTGGGTTAACAGGACGAAGTGTGATGCGTTGGTCTAATAGCTAGGTCTATTAACTATATCTCTATCTTCTATTCTGATTTATATTCCAACCCTTTCTTTTTAGCCATGGTACAAGTCAAGCAAGCAGGCAAACACACCACGATATGAATAACAAACACACCACGATATGAATAACAAACACACCACGATATGAATAACAAACACACCACGCAGCTTCCCGTGGGAGAATCAACAAAAGAACAAACACTGTACAGCACACACACACACATGGCGCGCCATTATTTCATTCAAATCTGTGCGTCAATTTCCAACGGCATCTCACCTTGCTCACCCCTCGCTCACCAAAAATTCACCACTTCGACAACCGACACCTCCCGCACACGGGAAAAATATTCCCGTACCTCCTCATATGTCTGCAGCGATACAATTTTCCACTAAACAGAGGCATGCTGCACGGCTCAGAGTACTCGGACCACATGATGTGGGGACGATCAACGGACGTTAGTAGCACCAACCGCATCTCGCCGGGGGTGTCCCGGGTGGGCATGCGGGATTGATACAACCCTTGTCCAGTTGCCAGAGCACAGCAGGATGGGCGGCGGGGGGGGGGAGGGGTCACGGGAAGAGCAACCTGGGAATTCGGTATGGAGCTCCAGGCCATGTTATGCCGGATGTGCGAATGAGCGTTTCCAGCCCCGGGAGCCTGGCGGGGCATGGCTGGGGCCGCTGGGGCCTAAAAGAAAAGTGGGATTCATGTCACAGCACATTGGTTCAGGTCGTCACCCCAACCTTCGCCCGGGGCTTATAAAAGGCAGATTGCGGAGCCGCTAGCTCTCTTCTTCACCTCTCTGCTTCGCCCTCTTCTTCACTGCTCCTCGTTGCCTCTGCCCGTCACTGGCTCTTCATTCGCGGTTGGTGTAAGACTGAGACGTGCTTATTCTGGAGGACCAGTGCGGACGCATATTGCCACAAGCCCGGGCAAAGTGACTAAGCCGGAGATAACGCGCTAACTCTCAAGGTGGGAACGCTCAAGCGGAGCGTCCCATGGAGGTACATGCTATCCTCACATACCTATGTTCGACAAGGTTAGGGATCTGTCGCCTCACGCATTTTCTCTACTCTCTCTGTTTCCTCCTCTTTATTTCATCCCCTTTGGACACACAAAAGAGCATCATTACTGACTCCCAATCACAGTTTCCTCTGGCACAACACCGCACCCCCCATATTGCACTACACCAGCACACCTCCCACTCCCACACCTTAGACACCAGTATTTCTCCCTCCTACCTCCCCAAAAGCGTATTGGGTTGCGTTGGTCGGCCGACCACGCCAGGTATTGTGAGGCCGTTTATCCTCATCTGCTCTCTTTCTTTCTGCCAATCTAATCTTCCTCGGGTTTGCATGTGTGTGGATGTGATGGCACCTGTGTTAGCAGAATTTAAGATTGTAGAAGTGATAACTGGATAAGTCTGCACTGTGTCTGCTTTTGTAAATTGCTTGCCCTTTTGTCGCACCCCACAAATTCCTTGCTATCCCTGCTGTATGTACAAATAAACCCAAATTACTGGGCCACATTCCTTTCCTCGCTTGATTGTAAATAAATGCTTTGTGTAGAAATGTTCCCAGCTCGTTTTCGTCTTTTCCTTCATTGGTCCAGCATGGTTCGTATCCGAGCCGAGCTGGGACGTTATCCCCCAACAATCTGTTTTCTAGCCGGTAGTCCTTGGGCAGTTACACTCGGCTGCATCTGATCTGGTAAGTTGATCTGGTTTGAACAAGGTGTACCGAGGGCATGTCCCCTGGTAATTAGATCACGTGACCAGTTGGTAAACGGTATTTATTAGACGGAGGACCCCAAGTCACGTGGTCAAGTTATAGGCGTTCACGGTCGATTAGTGACTCACCGCGTCACAAAGTTATTCGTATGCGACGGCCTGCGATTCCGGAGAGTATGGTGGGAACCCAAGGTAGCTTACCCCCTTGTGGTTTTCTCGCCACCGACACCCGGGTGTGCATCAACATACAGTATACCAAGGATGGCTGTCCATTCATCCATTAGCTGTTACGCTGATTTGCTGTGTGAGGCTAGGTGCAATGTGATTGGCTCCTGGCAACATTGGCTGTGATTATAATTACACACACAGAATTAATTAAAATCAAGTTTACCTCCCTGTCTTTGCTCGCCATGACATTCATGGCCATTGACCATTGCCACTCCTACGCCACAGTAACTAAGGTGCCCTTTCCCCATCGGCCACGCCTACGCAGCAACGTGTCCTATCATTGGTTTGGTAAATAAATGGCTGCAGCAACGTGTCCTGTCATTGGTTTGGTAAATAAATGGCCATAACTTGGGAACCACTTGTCCGATTAATATCAAACCTTGAATAGGCACATACTCAGGGCCCTAGCAATATACCTGGCAAGTTTCAATTAGATCGGACCAGTGGTTGTCGAGAAACGGCAGTCACAGACACACAGACACACACACACACACACACACACACACACACACACACACACACACACACACACACACACACACACACACACACACACACACACACACACACACACACACACACACACACACACACACACACACACACACACACACTGCTGGAATTATAGATAGATAACTACAACATGGAATCACAGTTTGTTTATTAACAGTGCCTTAAGACACGACTGACTGACTGAATGATCTCGAGGTGGGCACACTCACCTCTAAGCTGTCTAGCCTGGGTTTGAATCCCAACCCAGCTATAAAATGTCGTCCTGGTGTTTCACAGACGGGGTGAATCATCAATGTGTGTGTTGTCCCTTTGACGGACGTTAAACTGAGGCCTGGACGTTAAAAAACATTCTGAGGCCTGGGTAAAGCAGTCTACGAGCAGCTGGATGTCTGTCCTTCAGAGTGAGAGCACAGTTGGCCACAAATAAGAGTTCACGTCGTAGCTGTTCTCTGACCTTTGTGTGAGCCTTGAACCTTTACAGATTGAAGAGGTCGCCATCTGCCCTGAACTGGATGTGCACTCCTATGTTGAGATATTTGAGTGCATGCAAGAGCATGGCCGAAAAGTAAATGGCAAACAGAACTTGAGCCATTACGTAGCTTTGCGATAAAGGAAAGGTGGACAAACAATGACACATTTGAATGGTGACAGAAAGGCATCCGACTGGCCTCAACGGTTTACTGTGCGGAATGAATACATTCATCGGGTCAACATTGCAACTCATGGCCTAAATTAGTGAACAGAACAAGAACCATGTACACCACAAGTTCTTGTTGTGTTCACAAGGTCCTGTGGTCACTAGTTCACGAGGTCCTGCATCTTCCACTCCCTAGGTAATTACTGCCCGAGCATCTTCCGAGCGTTTTTCAGAGGAATGGCCACAGTGATAGGACCTAGGCCCATAGGTTGAGGGCAAGGAAGAGGAGAGTGAAGACTGTAATAAGGTAAGGGTCTTTCAGTCAGAAAGTAGTTAAATGTTTGTATAATGGTCTCACTGAATCAAAGGTAGTGACAATAGGAAGAGTAGATGTCAGTTTAAATTGGAATATTAGATCAGGATAAGATATGCCTATAGAATCCCCATAGATAGCGCTCGATGCTTTGTAGATAGAGATGCCAGTATAGGGGTAGACATACGAGCAGGACTTATGGAGTTGTAGGTATACAGAGACATGGCAGAAGTAAATAGACACCTTCAATTTCTTCATTTCATCTGTATAACGCAGTTTTACTCAGCGATTTGTCCTAATATTCAACTATTTATTTGCAGAAACGAGTTCCTGGGTCTTGTACGCCAATTAACTACGCCTCAAACCCGGGGAGCACACGACCGTTGGGATTTTCAAAAAGGACGAATTGTTGGCCAATTGGAATGTGAAGTCAGCCAGCGTCATATAGCTCAGAAACTTGGCATCCTGCTTTCTACGGTCAATCGGGTGATTGTGCAATTCACTAGCGAAGGCACGGAATCCACAGCTTCCTGTTCTGGTCGATCTGGGCCGTCAGAAAGGTGTCTGAGCTGTCAAGCGGTCCATTGAGAAAACTCCCTGTTACAAGGCAGCAGATGGTGCAGAGGAGGTCCAGGTTAGCTCAAGAACTGCCGCGCGGTACCTTCATCAACTGGGCTACTATGGGAGAGCAGCTTGGAGAAAACCTCTTCTTAGACCAGCCAACATTCAAAAGAGAAAGAAGTGGGCTGATGAGATGGCCTACAGACCTTTGGAGTTTTGGCAAACTGTCGTTTTTTCAGATGAGTCCCAATTTGCTCAATATTCTGACGGTGGACGTGTTTGGGTCTGGAGACTTCCCAGTCAAGAGTTTTCTTTGAACCGATTGCAGCCAACTGTCAAACACGGTGGGTTTTCAGTGATGGTGTGGGGAGCAACCTGGAGCGTTGGTCGGTCAGAGCTTGTGGAGCGTGTTGGCAACATCAACTCTACGATATACATTTCTATCCTCGAGGATGGACTTCTCCTCGTCTTCTCCACTGGTCAGATATTCAAAAACAACACTCTTGTCCATGGAACATGGAGCTCCTTGCCACACTGTAAAAAAAGACCAAATAATGGCAGGACGGAAATGGGATCAAGCGACTTCCATGACCAAGTCAGTCTCTTGACATGAATCCCATTGAACACCTCTGGGCCATATTGGATGGAGCTGTGCAGAAAAAGTCCAGGAAACCAACATCACGGGCAGAATTGCTGAACCTTTTGGGTGAAGCCTGGGAAGAAATCCCACAAGAGAAAATGTCAGAACTCGTTAGTGCTTTACCTGAAAGAGTAAAAGCATTGAAATCTGCAAATGGCAAGTCTACCAAATACTAGTGAATGTAGTAAAATGGATCAAACCTACTTCAAAGTGTCTATTTACTTCTGTCATGTCTCTCTGGAGACAAGGTTTTCAGAAGTGTCCCAGAATGCCGTGCGCGCCACCATGTCGGTTGTATTCATTTCCATAGCAACGATATGACGTCAGTCGTTCTACAATGCAGCATATTTATCTCGTTATTCTGACTTATTGCAGAGGAAGGTTACGCTAATTATTTGGCCTTGTTTTTCCTTTTCTCGCTTGTTTAGCTTGCCAACCAATATGGCGCCGGAACACTGCATCATGGGCACTGAAACCCTCTCTCTCGCTTGTGTGTGGATGGGTGACGGTATTTCGGGTCGGTATAGCACAAGCCTGATGGGCCGAGTGGGCTCGTCCTGCGATCAAAATTTAAATATTCTATGCTTGTACCAATTGCTCAAAAACGCGTCTCAAGTTTTAAGCGGTGTATGTTCAACAATTTTTTTTTATTTTTTATTTTTACTATATGAATATACAATACTTTAATGACACGTTATAGATAATACTTAACCTTAGATAGGGATATAAAATTATTTTCACCTGAGATTAAATAGTATTTCGCTCCGATGTAAATACGTGACACGTGATCGCATCCATTTCCTGTCGACGTCACGTGTGGTGACCGTGCAGGTGCCGGCCGGCAGGCAGGTTCGCTCTTTAATTATTTATCCTATTTTTCTTCTTCATTTTATTTCAACTATTTTTTTTTTTTAATATGATGATTTTACGTAAATAATCGTTGGTATATTTTATTTCTGCGAGTGATGTTGGTAATGTACAGCGCGGGTTTTCCTCACGACATATCGTTTGTGGTACTCGAGTCGAGAAGTTTCTAAACGGGGCTCGAGCCTCTGGTCTCCCTGCTCGGTGTGCCTCTCGTTGAGTTCAGCTTTCTTGGTGCTTGGACGGTGGAGGAGCTCGTGGTGAAGAAATCTTGAGGACATGGGGATCCTGGAGAAAATCTCGGAGGTCGAAAAGGAAATCGCACGGACTCAGAAAAACAAAGGTAAAACTCAGAAAAACAAAGGATTTTTGGGGGGGGGGCCGAGGGGGGGGGGTTATCCCGTCCTTCCGTCCTTCCGTCCTTCCTCAAGAATCAAATTGTAGAATTTCATCAAACTTGGTAACGAGGTAAAGTAAGACAGGGCAATTAAGTGATTAGATTTTGGGTCAGATGTGATGAAGGTCAAGGGTCAAAGGTCAAGGTCAAGCTCTGAAACTTTACTGTTTACGCCCTAACTCAAGAAATGTTGGACGGAATTTCATCAAACTTTGTAACAAGGTAAAGTAAGATCAGGGCAATTAAGTGATTAGATTTTGGGCCAGATATGCCCATATATGCCCAGATATGCCCAGATATGCACCAGGCCAGAAAGCCTGGTGTTGGCGCAGTGGTGAGGGCAGCGGCTTGGGATCCAAAAGGTCCTGAGTTCAAGCCCCGTTGGTCCACTGAATTAATACACCAGGGGGTTGACTCAGCCTGTCATCCTTCCGAGGTCGGCGAAATGAGTACCAGTATACTGGGCTGGTGTATACCCCGGTTAAAATAGGTATACCATATCCCTGTGTCGTAAGAGGCGACCAGGGTTGCGTCAGGAAGGGCATCCGGTGTAAAACATGTGCCAAATCACTATGCGGATCATACGGATGATCCGCTGTGGCGACCCCTAACGGGAGCAGCCGAAAGAAGAAGAAGAAGAAGATTTTGGGCCAGATATGATAAGAGGTCAAGGGTCAAATATGTCGATACTCAAGCGTTGGTGTGGGAGAGCGGAGGCATACCCGTCCACTGCGTGCGATCGAATTACTGTAGTTTTTTTTTTAAATTTAGAATATTTAATTTCCAGTTAAAGAATTAATTAAGAAACCTGTTCACCATTGGGGCAATCATTGAGCTCACTGAGGGATGTTCGGGTGTACCTGTGTTCCTTTGCCTTGTTTGTTGCACGCGGCTCATGATGCTGGGATCCCAGGTTCGAATCACATGTAATGTGCTCATTCGTCCAATTTCTACTGACGTCATTGATTCACGCAGGAGTGGTGGAGCTTGTTTTTCTGCTCGCCAAGATGGAGGGTATGAAGTGGCACAGTGAGGGCCCATTTAAATATGACGTAACGCAGGTGGGACCTATTGTTGTGGGGCCGGGGTCCGGTGGCGATAAACGACCACTAGGTGGAGCAGCAGAGTCGTCTCCCACCGAACACCCGGAATTTATGTCGTGACACTCTGATAAGTCCGAAAGGTCACGGGTCCCTTAGCGGACCGTGGTCGCCAATATTTCAACGGCGTGAGGTGGGGTCCACTTCTCTAATTCCAATTTACTTAAGTACCCACACCACCTAACTACCGGGGAAGCCACATCCTCGATAGACCCTGGGCGGAACGGACCGTTTACCGAGCCCGATCCAGGTTTAAACCGAGCGGGGATTACCAAGATCCTTCGGTCCAAATGAACAATTTACGGCATGAACGGCCTCACAAATTCTCAACACGCACCGTGCTGGACCAATGGGAGAAAGCACAGAAAAACGAGCTGGTACATTTAACAGGGGTTTTATTTTACAATAAGGAGGGAGACAGAGCAGAGTTATCACGAATAAAAGAAATACAATTTACAAGGAACACAGGCACTTAACAGTTTCTACTTACAGACGGGGCCCACGGACACACACACACACACACACACACACACACACACACACACACACACACACACACACACACACACACACACACACACACACACACACACACACACACACACACACACACACACACACACCTGAAAGAAAATGGACCCCGTGGGTCTTTATTCGGTAGAGCCGGGCCAGGGTACCTTCCCGCCTCATGCAATCGCACCAACTCCAAACCACCATGGTGGGACTCGAACCCACGACCCCAAGTCCACGGCCCACACACAAGACCAAGCCACCACGACCGCAGACGAAGCCAATCGCCACCAAGACTGCAGACGCTAAGCAGTCGCCACCAAGACTGCAGACGCTAAGCAGTCGCCACCAAGACTGCAGACGCTAAGCAGTCGCCACCAAGACTGCAGACGCTAAGCAGTCGCCACCAAGACTGCAGACGCTAAGCAGTCGCCACCAAGACTGCAGACGCTAAGCAGTCGCCACCAAGACTGCAGACGCTAAGCAGTCGCCACCAAGACTGCAGACGCTAAGCAGTCGCCACCAAGACTGCAGACGCTAAGCAGTCGCCACGCTCAGTCTCTACTCTCTTGAGGTGGGAGCGGTTTCTTTTCTCGCCACTCGCCTCCCGATTGGACGGTTCCATCGCGCGATCCGCTGGCCGTCCCTCATTGGACAGGCCCACGGTAGGCGGGGCAACTCCCACCTTTCTGGGGCGGGGTCGGATGTGAGGCGATGGAGGCTCCGCCCACGCCTTCAGCCAAAAACACGTGGGCAATGGCGACCGGGTTGAGTCAAGGACAGTGCCGTTGTATAAAAAATTAACTAAAAAATAACTTGTAGCGCACACACAAAATTGCCATTAGACAGAAGGAGGGATTTTAACTATAAACACATACTTATCGAAATAACATATCTCGAAATAACTAATAGCCTGGTGTTGGCGTAGTGGTTAGGGTCGCGGCTTGGGATCCAAAGGGTCCTGAGTTCAAGCCCCGTTGGCCGCTTGAATTAATACACACCAGGAGGTTGACTCAGCCTGTCATCCTTCCGAGGTCGGCGAAGTGAGTACCAGTATACTGGGCCCAGTGTATTCCCCGGTTAAAATAGGTGTACCATATCCCTGTGTCGTAAGAGGCGACCAGGGTTGCGTCAGGAAGGGCATCCGGCGTAAAACCTGTGCCAAATCATTATGTGGATCATAACGGATAATCCGCTGTGGCGACCCCTAACGGGAGCAGCCGAAAGAAGAAGAAGAAGACTTATCGAAATAATAAGCTACGTGGACTGCTGGCTGTTTGTGTGCAAAAGGCTTCCAGATTCGTAACAGTATATCCAAACGCTACGGAGTGTTACATGGGGGAGGGGGGTTTCCAGTTCCATTACATAACGATATCAATCAATGACTTTGTTTCATGCACCCTTTATTTAATTATGTATTTATTTTCTGATTCAAACTTGTCTCCATTTCTGGGTTTTCTGTGACACGGCATCTTGGGTGTCATCGGGTTGCTTATTCATTTTCGCAAAAAGTACAACATTTACTACTGTTACCTCCGCCACCTCAAGTGGACAGAGATTGTGTTTTCTCCTTTGTCTGTTGCTTGTGAAATTGAAGATTCACAAGTATATTGGTTGGACTGGTCTGTCTGTCTGTCTGTCTGTCTGTCTGTGTGTCTATCTGTGAGTATGATGTATCAAAAAGTTATGAACTGGTTTGGGCGAAACTTTGTGGATAGGTTGGATGTGTGACCGGGATGAATAGATTTGATTTTGGTAAAGTTCTGGATACGATGATTTAAATTTTCCATAAAAATGATTCTTCACCATTGAGAGATGGGGCCAAAAAAGACGATATTTCAAAAAGTTTTAGACGAGTTGTGACAAAATGAGGTGGATGAGTTGGGTAAGTGACCAGAACAAGCAGATTCGATTTTGGTTCAGGTCCGGATGCAAAATTGTAAACTGCTCAACCCTGCGAAGGTATGCGCTCTACCGAGTGCTGTTCTAGTTGGTGCAGTTTTGACGACTATTCCATCATTACTTTTTCAACAGATACTTGATCTCGTTTGCAAAGAAAGCAATTGAACGTATTTAGTAACGATTACATCACTCTGAGCGGTTCATCCATTGATGCCTTTGCAGGGTTTTCGACTCCTGCTTGATCTGGTTGACGGGATAATGTGCCGCCTTTCCTTTTTCAAATATTGTTTGTAGTCCTGACAAAAAAAAAGTCGCTCTTGTGAATAAATACAGGACACCCAGTCAGCCTGCTCCACCACTTGGGGGAGGGGAGGGGGCAGGATGGTCTTCAAGCGTTGCTTCATATCTCTGAGGGGGTGTCTGTTGAAGTGTTGCTGATTGTTACAGGGGGATGGGGGTGTCAAATTTGAGCAACAACAGTTATGTAATTTTTGAACGGCCTCACAAGGCAGTGGGGGTATCTCTTAGACACAAGCAAGGCAATAGATGAACAGAAAAAACAAGGGAGGACACACAGTAATCTGCAACCAAGAGGGTTGAGTTTGGAATGATTGGGGGTGACACGAGATGGCAGTGCGTGGCGTGCTTGATTCTTCCTCTTAAATCTACTCTCAGACCGAATTCAGATGATTGATCCCCAGATTCCAGTCCTCTCGATCAAACATTGCTGTGTGTGCAGCAATGTGGGCCGCCTCCTTTGACACGTTGATGTAATTGAGAACCAACCTCATCTACTTTGTCTTCCATGCTTGGGTGTCGAGTCTACGAATGGAAACCGCTTGATTACCGATCTGAAAGTGTTTCTTGTGTCAATACTCTCCTTGATGTATGACGTGCTTGAAAAGTGCCGAAAGTCAACATGGTATTTGGAATCGGAAAACAAACCTGTAGTATCGCAGTACTTTGGCTCTGAATTCATCCCGATCGCACATGCGCACAGAGGAGTGGGATATTATTGTTACTCTGTCTGCCTGTCTGGCAGTCAAACAAAATTTGAAATCGTTCTAAACCGGAAACTTACTGTGTTTAACGACGTCATGAAGGACACAAACAACAGGCACGACAAACTCGCGTGCAACGTGTTGAATAAGGTGGTGTAGAAGACCCTGCGTCAACGTCGGTAAACTTCTGAATTTTTACTTTTCGACTAACTTTAAAATCTGTTTTTCATTTCATTCCAATTGATTGACATACTTGAATTGAACACTGCAGAACACAAATGGCCTTTTTGGTGCTTTCAATACCCTTCCGTTTCGCCGTACCTGGACAAAATATTGTTACGAATCTGGAAACCATTCGCCTTCACACATCCAGTTGATCCAAAGTTTAGTTATTTCGTTAAGTATATGTGGATAGTTAGAATCTCTCCCCTATGTCTAATGGGAATTTCATGTGTGCGCTGCGAGTTTCTTTCTAGTTAGTCTTCTGCATTAAATCCTCCTCCACTCCTTCAGCGCCATTACGCACGTGTTCGAGGCCACGGACATAGGCGGGGGTGAGATCACCTCAGAGCCGACCTCGCCCCAGCCAGATGGAATGTTCGCCTCGTCCAATGAGGGGAGGACACCGATCGCCCGACGGCCCCCCGACCAATCTGGAGGCGAGTTACCTCAGAGTGGATCCCTCCACCCACCCGGGGGAGGTATAAGAAGGGTGGCGAGCTGTCTTGGCGGCGGTCTCTTTTTCGGGGTGCCTTGTTGGTCGGTGGTCGTGTTGGTGCTTGTGGTGGTGGTGGTCGTGGCGGAGGTGTTTCGTGGTGCTCATGTCGTCAATCGTCGTTCGTGGCTGGCTGTGTCATTCGTGGGATCCTGGCTACGCTCGTTGGATGTTGAGTGGTGGGTTGTGTTGGAGCGCTCGAGCTGGGGATCCCCGTTCCCGTCCACGGACTCCGAGCTCCACAAGTGTGAGATGGTAAAACCGCATGAGGCGGCCAGGTACCTGACCAGACTCTGACCCCCAGCTTGCCTATCCTCCACGGCTGGAGAGTCCAATAAAGGCCAGCCGGCTCCATTTATTTTTGGGTGTGTGTCTGTTTGTGGCCAGTCTTGGAAGTAAAACTGTTAAGTGATTGCCATTGTACATTTGCCTGCATTTATATTCGTGATTAAGTCTGCTCTGTGTTTCCCTCCCTATTACCTTGTAAATAAATCGCTGTTAAATGTTCAAGTTCGTTGTCTGTGTTTTCCTTCGTTGACCCAGTATGGTTCGGGCTTAAGAATTAGGGAGGCCGATTGTGTCGTAAATTGTTATTTGGGCCGGTGCGGCTTTGGTAATTCCCGCTCGGTTACGCCGGATCAGAGTCGGTAACAGCGACTCAGTTCGAACAAAGCCGGCCGAGGGTGTGGCTTCCCCGATAGCGAGACCGCACGGTTAATTACGTAAATTGGAATCGGACAAATATTGGTGTCCACGGTCCATTAAGCGACCAGTCGACTACAGAGTTATCCGGCGTGACGACCTTCAATTGCGGGTGTTCGGGTGGAGACGACTGAACTGCTCCATCTAGCGGTCGTTCCCCGTCCCCGAACCTCTGCACCACAGCAATATTACGGAATTTTGTGTCATCATGACCAATGAAATGTGCCGCTCGCAGAGCCCGCCCATGTTGGGATCCTTGTGTATGTCCTTATTTTTCAAGACTGCGTGGGGTTTGAGTATTCTACGACCTCTCTAGTTTGATGAACCTTCATCTTTTTATTTTTATTTATTTATTTATTTGTTTTTCCTTGCTTCTGTCTCATCCCTTTGGCAGCGACGGAGTACCACCTGGGTCTGTTGAAAGCAAAATTGGCGAAATATCGGTCACAGCTCATCGAGCCGTCCAAGTCTGCCAGTGCCAAGGGCGAGGGCTTTGATGTCATGAAGTCTGGCGATGCAAGAGTGGCTCTTATAGGATTTCCTTCTGTGGGAAAGGTCGGCCTTGACCTCGGTCACCCTTATGTTACGTATTGATATAACATCGATGAGTATCTGTTTCTTTACTCCATCTGGCTTTCTACTTGTACATAATGCAACCTGTCCTTTGCCTGCAGTCCACTTTCCTCAGTCTGATGACATCAACCGAGAGTGAATGTGCCTCATACGAGTTCACGACCCTCACCTGCATACCTGGTGTTATTGAGGTACGGGAGTGGGTAGGGGTTAGTTTGACCATCTTGGAACCATAAAGCTTTGATAATGAGGCAGGGCCATTTTCCTCCTCGATAATTTGTTGCCTTGACGGTCCTTTTGAGGAAACAGTGATTCTCATGTTATGCCATGCAATAAGTGTTGGTGGTGTTAATAATAAATAAATAAAATAATAATTGAAATTTTTTTTTGCTGTAGGGACTTGTGATTGGTGCAGATTGTACTTTTAAAAAAGGGTTGAGATTTCTACTGGGATCTAAAGCAAGTCATCGAGAGCAAGTCATCGTTTACATCTTGTAACTCATTTCTGTCAATGATGGTCGGAGTGAAAAGCTAAGGTAGTTCTGACAGCCATAAGTATGAGAAGACAGGTGTGACAGGTGTGACGATGAGTTGGTATTGGTGATTCCTTCCAGCTGGGCTTTCACCTCACTGCGTGCCACGTCAGTGAAAATGAAAACTCCGCATGGTGAACGACCTGCTGATCCATTTCGGTACCATTGAACCCATTAAAATAAATCCATTTTCAGCTCCCGCTCCCCTGAATTGCAGGGTTACCGACGAGTGACATTTTGTATGTCAAGCGTCGGTGTCACTGAAGAGGATCTTGGATTTTTATTGCGGTTGAGGTTTCATCGCTATACTGTGAAATGTTCTTGTTTTGGTATTCCTCATTTATGTTCGTTGCTGGTACCCGCTGCCACCGAAGTTGGACGGAGGTTATGTTTTTCGCACCTGTCTGTTTTGCTTGTTTGTCTGCCTGTCTGTGAGCAGGATATCTCAAAAAGTTATGGACAGATTCAGACATTTGGTGGACATGTTGGGTGTGTGACGAGGATGAATTGA
The DNA here is from genome assembly GCF_056783735.1 of Eptatretus burgeri. Taxonomy (NCBI): domain Eukaryota; kingdom Metazoa; phylum Chordata; class Myxini; order Myxiniformes; family Myxinidae; genus Eptatretus; species Eptatretus burgeri. The sequence goes on from NC_140968.1 coordinate 14,496,568, forward strand.
CTCGATTTTTGGTGAAGATACGCTTCTGGATATTATAGTTATTTTGATTTCTCAATTGATTCTTCACCATTGAGAGATGGGGTCAAAAAAACGATAAAGTACTGTATAGCATATTTCAAAAATGTATTGGGGCCGATGTGTTCTCGTGGATCAGGCACTACGTGGCGGAGGTATGCGCCCTTCCGAGTGTCCTCCTGGTTTGATTCTGATTTATCAGGTGTTGTGCAGAATATTGAGCAGCATTTCTCTTCAATGGTTTCTGCATGAAAAGGTTTTCTCATTTTTCTCAAAGGGTGAAAGGGTTTCTTCTGCAGGTACTGTCTCGTAATCAGCAGTCACATGGTCTTCCCTGGGTGTCTGTGCTGCTGATTCGGTTTCTTGGCAAGGCTTGCACTGGGTGTTTTGCCATTGCCTGCCCAACAGTCAGGCTGGACAGGTGCTTGTAATCTGTTCAGGACTCCGGCGATAACTCGCCGCCAATGTGTGAAAGACACCATGGTATCTTTAACGTCTACTAACAACTAGTGCTTGTAGACGGCTTCTCCAGCTTTGTTGCTCCAATAACAATGGTGACAGTTTATAGCTGCGCCGAGATGCCAACTCAGGTTGGACAACCAAAAGGTGACTGCATCTTCATACCTCTGAACGAACCTGTGAGCCCTTTGTTTTTTATAGTTGAAGGAATGTTTTAACAATTGTGGACAACAGGAAGTTTGCATGGTACGTTTAGGTTTTAACAATTGAACGTTTACAAGAATTGGTGACAGCTGGGTTTCAAATGTTTTGCCAAAATAATAATCCACCAAAATGCATGTTCTCTTATATCTTAACAGTCAACCATGGGTGGACTTGAATTAAAATCTTCCATATGCTTGTTCACCAATTTGGTAATGGTTAGTCCTTGGGGGGGGGGGGGGCATCTGCCGGGAAAGCCGAACAGGTCTTTGGTTTCTGGCGGACAGAAACTCCGAGTCTTGCCACCTACAGTTTGTCTCATGGGATGGGCTGAGCAATTACCCGGGACAATCCTCTGCGTTTTAGTCCTCCTAATGAGTCCTCCATCAATGACCATTTCCAATTCAAACCGTGCATCAGGCCAACATGCCAGTGGGAAGACAGGATTTATTAAAGAAAGGAGTTGAAAAGCCAATAATTAAATGCCTTGATCCATTCTTCCCTTCCCTGAGACTTGGTCGGCTTAAGCGATATAATTTGGTGCTGAGTCGCTCACACGTATTAGGCCTAGGTCACATTTTGCCACGGCGGCTGTGGGGTCTCCAAAATGTACGGCCACTAGCAATTATACGGCGGCTGCAGTATTTCCACGGTCACACAATGTAGTAGTCACATATGTTTTTTTATTTTTTGGGTAGCTGCACGGCGTATTTATAAATTGTGGAGACCGAAAACGTGGGGTTGCCGTACGGTCTTTGATTTGATGTCGCACGGTGACCTTAGGGCGTTCCTACGGCGGCCATAGAATTTTCAAGGTGCCTGCAAGGCGACCGCAGGGGGGCCCTAAGGCGAACGTGTGGCCAGACAGACTGTAAGGAATGGATTAATTTTTTTATTTATTTATTTTTTTTACCAGTTCTTTTGTTTCGGCTTGTCGAATTGCTACGGCGAACGTAGAGATGAAAAAAGTTATAACTCCGCGTTATAATTCCACGGCGACCTTACGGCATGTAAAATATAGCCATACGGCGTAGGGCCACCCTGAGGCCACCTCAGAAACTCTGCGGCCGCCGCACGTTTGTCAATTCAGAGGGCGTACGGGCGCTGTATCCTCGCCGTAGAGCAAATGTGACTTAGGCCTTAGGTCTTAGAAATTGTGGAGACCGAAAACGTGGGGTTGCCGTACGGTCTTTGATTTGATGTCGCACGGTGACCGCAGGAGGTCCTAAGGCGAATGTGCGGCCAGACGGATGGTAACGAATGGGTTAATTTAATTTTTTTTTTTTACCATTTTGTTTCGGCTTGTCGAATTGCTACGGCGAACGTAGAAATGAAAAAAGTTGTAATTCCGCGTTATAATTCCACGGCGACCTTACGGCCTGTAAAATATAGCCAAACGGCATAGGGCCACCCTGAGGCCACTGCAGAAACTCTGCGGCCGCCACACGTTTCTGTCAATTCAGAGTGTGTACGGCCGCCGTATCCTCGCCGTAGAGCAAATGTGACTTCGGCTTTAAGACAGGGTTGAATGTCGTGAGAGAACAAAACCTTCACACACTCTGCTTGCGCGGGTTGGCGATGAGTTTGGTGGTAGTGCTCTCGGAGGGAGGGAGGGAGGGAGGGAGGGAGGGAGGTGGCAGACATTGTCGCGTCCGGGCTCATGGCTCCAGCCATGAGCTGGAGCTGGAGTGAATATAACACGTGTGCTTTTTGCTTTTTATGATCCGGTGTAGCAGGCCAGATTAAGCCCCTGCCAAACTATACCCCACTAGTCCAGATTATACCCCCTTGTGTTCTTCATAAATAAGTCTGTATTTCAATGTCCAGAGTTTCTTTCCATCATAATTTAAAAAATAACATGTTACTGCAACACAGATCGATGCGGCATGAAGATCAACATCAATGACAGTAACAACTGGATTGTGAAACTCACATGTCGTGTGCACTTTGATTTCCTGGGTTTTGATGTCCAGCTCAGGAGCTCCTTGTGAGCCAACGGCCATCCATATCTAGTACCCAACTGTGTCTGCAGACGTCCTCCTGCAGTTGGGTTACTTCTTATTAGGAGGTTGGTGGCAGGATTTGCACTCCGGCCACTGTGAAACCCTTCATTCCGCAAATCGCAAAAAAATCTGAAAACCCACTCCGTGGGAGTACCTCCTGTGCAGCTTCCCTTCGCAGGGCAGCTCACCGGATGACGGGATTGCGGCAAAGCCTTCGGGACCCCCAATCTTTGATAGGAGGGAAACCACGGGGTAACATCCCTGGGTCAGATTGCGGGAGAGTGTGTCGGAGTGGTGCTGAGGTGTCGTCCACCAGACGGCGGTCTCCTTGGGTTAACCTGAGGCGGTCCCTTCGGGTGGGTGCCTGGAATGTCCTATCCCTAAGAGAGGATGATCACCTGTCTCTGTTATCATCTGAGCTCAAGCGTTTGGACATCGGGATTGCAGCTCTCTCTGAGGTTCGGAAAACCGGATTGCGGCAAGATAATTGTGGGTGGTTACACCTACTATTGGTCTGGTCGCTCTGATGGTTACCATACCCAAGGAGTTGCTGTAGCTGTGTCCAATAAGCTGACCCCAATGATAATTGAGGTAACACCAGTCAACGAGCGTATTATGAGATTAAGGATTCATCACTCCTTAGGTGTCATTTCCCTGGTCTCTGTATATGCTCCGACTGAGGTGAGTGATCTCACCGTGAAGGATGCATTCTACGCCACACTCGAGTCTGTGGTTGATCGGTGCCCCAGACGAGATACACTTCTAGTCTTGGGGGATTTCAATGCATCGACTGGAACTGATAGGGATGGTTATGAGGTGTGTGTTGGTCCCCATGGGTCAGGAACTATGAACCAGAATAGCACTAAGTTCCTTGACTTTGCAAGAAGTCATGGACTTAGGGTGGCTGGTTCATGGTTTCAGTGCCCACAAGCTCATCGCTGGACTTGGTATTCCAACGCTGGCGGTGTGGCAAAGGAGATTGACCATGTCCTCATTGACGGTCGTTGGAGGATGATCCAGAACTACAGGGTCTACCGGAGTGCTCAGTTCCTCAATACTGACCACAGGCTTGTTGTAGCAACTCTAAAGCTGCACCTTAAATCCTGGAGAATGGTACCATCCCAGCCTAGGCTGGATGTTGCCAAGCTCAGGGATGAGAGAGTAGCTGAGGAGTTTGCGAACAGGCTGAGTGGACACTTGGGGGGTCTGGGTGCTTTGGGGGGTCCTGAAGAGTTGTGGAGCGCCTTCAAGATCACCGTCCTTGATGTTGCCGGTGGATGTCTTGGAGCTCACCGCAGGGCAAAGAAGAATTTTGTCTCTCAAGGGACACTGGATACCATTGAGAAGAGTCGCAGGGCCAGGCTGAATGGCAGAGCTGAGCTGTTCAGGGAGCTGAGGCGTAAAACTGTACGTGCACTGAGGGTGGACAAGGAGGCCTATGTGCGAGAAATCTGTGAGGGGGTAGAGCATCACCTGTGGACAGGTGATTCTCGTCCCGCTTACAGGGGAATTCGCGCATTACGTTCATCCAAGCCCATCCCTCGGAGCACTGCAGTTCGAGCAGAGAGTGGTAGGCTCTTGACAGAGGAGTCTGAAGTGAAGGCCCGCTGGGCCGGTTACTTTGAGCGGTTGTACCAGGCTGATCCCCCAGCTGTCGAGTTGGATGTCAAGGGTGGTACAATCCCTGTTGCTGACCCTCGAATCAACTGTGGTCCACCTTCGCTTGTGGAAACACGGGCTGCGGTGAACCAGTTGAAACGGGGCAAAGCTCCAGGGATCTGTGGCATCCATGCCGAACTTCTCAAGGCTGGTGGAAATGCTGCACTCGTGTCGTTGCATGCAGTTTTGTGCTCTGCCTGGAACACAGGCATCATCCCAACTGACTGGAAGGGGGGCCTTGTTGTCCTTCTCTGGAAAGGGAAGGGTGATCGCCAAGACTGCAACAACTACCGAGGGGTGACGCTGCTCTCAGTGCCGGGCAAGGTCTTTGCTCGTATAATTCTTGATAGGGTTCGCCACCATCTGCTTGAGCACCAGCGTCCAGAGCAGTCAGGCTTTACACCAAAGAGGTCAACGATTGACCGTATCCTTGCCCTTCGTGTCCTCACCGAACGCAGTCGAGAGTTTCGGCAGGGGCTGCTTGCAGCCTATGTTGATCTCTGTAAAGCGTTCGATTCAGTGAATCGGGATGTCCTCTGGAGGATTCTTGGTCTTCGTGGGGTGCCACCAAAACTGATCGATCTGATGTCTGAACTCTACTCTGGTACTGAGAGTGCTGTGAAGTGTGGTGGTACCACCTCTGACTTATTTCCAGTTGTTACTGGAGTTCGTCAGGGATGTGTACTTGCCCCCACACTTTTCAGCACTTGTATGGACTGGATTTTAGGGAGGATGTCGGAGAGATCAAGTTGCGGTGCATCGTTTGGGAATGTCAAGATCTCGGACCTTGATTTTGCAGATGATGCAGTCATCTTTGCGGAGACTTTAGACATCCTTTTGGGGGCCGTCGAGGTGCTCAATGAGGAGTCGGAGCCGCTGGGATTACGGGTTTCTTGGGTCAAAACTAAGATCCAGGCTTCCGGTGACATCTTGGATGCTGCTGTCCTGTCTGTGTCTGTTTGTGGTGAGGATGTTGAGGTCGTGGAGAGATTCACTTACCTTGGCAGTGATATTCATGTCTCTGCTGGCTGCGAGTCAGAGGTCAATAGACGTCTGGGTCGGGCCTGGGGAGTCATGGATTCACTGGATCATGGGGTGTGGCGCTGCCGGTAGCTGTGCGGGAGGACGAAAGTCCAAGTCTTCAGGTCCTTGGTACTTCCAGTCTTGCTCAATGGGTGCGAGACTTGGACTCTGACCAAGGATCTGAGACGGAGACTTAATTCCTTTGGTACCAGGTGTCTTCGGAGAATCCTTGGCTATCGCTGGTCGGATTTTGTGTCCAATGAGCAGTTGCTGAGAGAGACTCGGATGAGATTTGTTACCTGCATAGTCCGTGAGCGTCAGCTGCGGCTGTATGGACATGTGGCTCGTTTTCCTGACGCTGATCCAGCTCACCAGATTCTCTCAGCGAGGGAGTCTCATGAGTGGAGGAGGCCAGTGGGCCGACCACGTGCATCATGGTTGCAGCAGGTTGACCATCATCTCAAGGAGATGGGGATGGGCCTGGCATATTCCTGGGGGATGGCCAGACTGAGGCCCCTGGAGTACCGGCGGAAAGTGGACGCAGCGACGCGCTGTTCTGGCACATGCTCCCATACCTGACCTGACCTCAGGGCAAATATGGATCGTATATCTTCATTCATTTAGAATCCTGATAGTTTCCGAAATTTTCCTTGAGAGCTTTTGAGTTTGACATCTAAATGTCAGATTCTTGTCAATAGGGACGCCAAGAAAATTGCAGCAGTTTGTTGGCTGAATTGGAGATTCACCAAATTTTAAAAGTTAGTGAATCGTGTTGCAATAATATGTTTCCTTTTTGATAAACTCAGGGATAGCTTATTTGTACCAAGCCAATCATATATTTTATTAAGCTCATGATTCATTGTAGTCTGCACTTGATTAGTTTGCAACGGCATTCAAGCGATTAAAATTGTGTATTGTAGTGGATACGTTTGTGTCATCAACGTGTGAAATAAAATCAAAAACTTTATACTGTATCCTTGAATATTTTGTTTGTCCAAGTGTGGGGGTATAGTCTGGTCTTGGGGGGGGGGGGTATGAAATAGCCTTACCTAAATAATACCCTGGGGTATAAACTGGATGAGCCCAGAATATACCTGGGGTATAAAACAGGCGAGCTCACTTTAACCCCAGGTATAATCTGGGAAGATGGTATATCTTGGGCTGTTCCACCGGCTCTTGGACCGTCCTCGAGTTCGCTGTCGGTGCTTTACTTCTCTGACACCCATTTTTCCTGATATGATCACTTTCCACGACTCACTCGTGTGCAGCTCTCTTTGTGGTTCTGCTCACGCTCAGTTCAGACTCCAACTGACTGTCCGTTTCTTCCCCATCCCTCAGCCTTACATCACCTCGTGACCCTGCGTAGCTGTGCACTCACTCATTAGGTTGACACTCTGCTTCTAGTAGCTTCTGCGGTTTCGAGCGTGTCCACAAACTTCCCATTCTCGGCTCTCGGCGTAGTTCTTACCTTTACACGTGGTCGTAAGACCCTGCTTTCACCTTTCTCGAGGGGAGAGGGGGTGGGTTGGATTTGCTGGTTTGCAGAGCTTCAAACATTTTATTAAAGGAAACTCAGACAGATTACAAAGGGAGGCAATTTATAGGGTTAATGTGGGAGGGAGTTCGACACTTCGTGTGGAAGAGAGGGACCACGTTTATTTAGCTTTTGAACACACTTGGACACGTCGTATCATTCTGCAGTCTACATAGAAACCACACACATATGTTCGACGCTTATTAATGAAATAACGAGTCTATCTTGCTCCTGTTACCCCCCCCCCTCCCCCCTCACTCCCCCTGTGGCCATTTCTGCAACAATATCTTGAGTAATGTAAAACATAACTGCTGCAAGTTGGCACAAACTGAGCCATTCTGCACCAACTGTGTGTGCACACGTGTTTGTTATGGAGGAAGGTCACAATTTACCATGATTTCTACCCCTTTTGCCCCCTTGATCTTTTTTTTTATGGATCGATTGATTGTCTTTTGGCTGCTAATAGGAGTTTAATTGTAGAATGTGTGCCTTTCTATTCTGCAGTACAATGGTGCAAACATCCAACTGTTGGACCTACCTGGAATAATAGAAGGGGCATCACAAGGTACAGACAACAAAAATGACTCCAAGAAAAGGGAGACCTTAACCATATTAGAAATGGATTATGGACGCTCTTGAAACATTCTAATTATTCTGCCCTGGAAATATTTCTGGCACCACGGTCAGGCTCTTCGCTACAGTGCTGGCAGGTTATCGTGTGTTTTGTTTGCTTTTCACGTAGGAAAGGGCCGAGGAAGACAGGTGATCGCCGTGGCACGGACATCCGATGTTGTAATCATGATGCTGGATGCTACCAAGGGTAGTATACAGAGGTGGATGTGATGCATCAGCATGCAGTTTATTGGGTGGAAAAATGCTTCTGATGTAACGCCCCCCCCCACCCCCTCTGCCCCCTCTCAAAAAAAAAAAACAGACTGCAATTTGGAGCAAAAGTTTCATTCATCTTAATTGAAGGACACTGGATTCGTTTTCTGAATGAGTTCCGAATTGCACTTCCCATACCGGTGATCGTGTCAAAGAACGTTTTTGTCAACTCGTGCTTCCGTGCCTGCCGACCGTCGGGTGTGGCCAGCCGTTTCGTGAACACTTGAGCCAAGCTTCCGTAATTCTGGTACCTTGCCTGAAGGCAGACTTGATGCTGTCAATGCAGCCTCGCAGCAAGAATTACATTCGGTGGCTTGCCATTTCCTTCCCAGTGGTGGTTAGGGCAGGAATTCGGAATTTGACCTGGTTCTGTCGATAGTTCGCCAACTTTTCACGAAGGACACCGTTGGGTCTTTAACCTCCACCAACTAATGCCCGTCAACAGACGGGACGCCCGTCTAACGTCCATCCGAGGAGCGGCACGCCTGTTAAACACCGGCGTGACAGTTTATAGCTGGGTCGGGATTCAAACCCAGGCTAGACAGCTTAGACGTGAGTATGCATCCCTCAGCCATCCTGCCAGCTCATCTAAATTGCTTAACCACTTTGCTATTTATGTTGATGTATAATTATATGTATTAGACAATGCTTTATTATATAATGACTATTCGTCGAGTTAACTGAAAATATAATCATTTATCCATTGGAATCCAAATTTCATTGTCCACTAGAACAAATGGAACTGTCCATCGGCAATGAGGTGACTCATCTGAATGACAAGTGAGGAGCTGGATTTGCGCTTTAGTTTATCTTTAGTTTCAGATTCCATAAGAAACTAGAAGGGCACTCGGTAGAGCGCATACCTCCGCCAGGTAATGCCTGATCCACGAGAACATGTTGGGCCAAATACATGTTTGAAATATCATGCTATGCAGTGCTATATCGTTTGCAGCCCTATCTTTCAATGCTGAAGAATCACTCAAAAAATTAAATATTTCTCTTATCCACATCCAGATTCTGATCTTCATCAAAATCGGATCGTTTCTTCCTTGTCACACTCCCAACCTGTCCACTAAGTTTCATCTGAATGCGTGCATAACTTTTTGAGATATTATGCTATATATCGGTTTAGCTCGAACTCTCAATGGTGAAGAATCGCTTTAAAAAAATTATCAGATTCGGATCTTCACCAAAATTAAATCATTTCTTCCTTGTCGTACACCCGTGTCCACCAAGTTTCATTCGAACCCATCCACAACTTTTTGAGATTTCGTGCAAACAAATAAACAGAGGGGTGAAAACATAACTTCCTTCACCTTTGGTGGTGGAGGTAACAAACAACATTTGGGGTTTGGGTGGGGGCTGGGAGGGGGAGGGTGCAGTGCAGTTTAATTTTAGAATAACATGAACAATAACAACAAGATATTGTGTAGTTATTCCAGAACTTTCCAATGGCATCGATTAATTATATATTTTTTTAATATGCCTTATCGACAACGTAACAGTACTTGTAGTTAGGGAATTTTAGCAAATTGTATTGACCGTCTGTGAAAAAATTGCTTACCAAAAAATTTCTTCACCAACATATTCATCGAGGTGTTTACTAATACCTCTCAATTAGTGCAAACCAAAATCCTTGTGGAAAATTCTGGGGAGCCAATCAAAGTTCGGGTGCTCAGAGGGCCTGCGCGAAAAAATGGGAAAATTAACTTTTGCCAATATTGACTTGTGGGATGTCTAACTAGGGGTTTTTTGAGGTGCTGAATCAATACCAACCATTATTTTTGAGAAAAAAAACACTCCTTGATCATATAAAATGTATTTTATTGACATTTTTAACAGAACTGTGCTCAATGGAAATGTTGCTTCGTCAGCTTTTACAAACTAATTCATCAAACTCCCCAGTATCTTCCTCACTCCTCTTGTCATCCAGCTGGTTTATGTTCAGGCAAGAGTTACCATGACAGATGCCGCAAGCAGAAATACACTTGACTCCTTGCTTTTTACAGCAGCACCTGAGTGAGCTGCAGTCCCCCACACAGTTGCAGCTGGCAAACGTCAGGAGGTAGTTTGGTACAATGGGGTCTGTAGAAGGGACTGGTGCATATCCTTGCTCAGGAAGTTGCCATCCATAGTCCTGGGCATCCAACGATGGACTTTGCAGCATCAGCCAGTCTCTAGTCTGGAGGTAAGCTCGGAGAGAGTGCTGTGCCACAGCTCCTGTTGTCGTGGGGGGGGGGGGGAGGAGTTTCTCAGGTTTTATGCTTCCAGTAGCAGCTCGCTTGCTGAAGATGTCGAATCTCAAGTCTTCCAAGTCTTTGGAGGATTCCCCATGGAACATGAGCTTGAAAAGATCACAGCCTGCTTTAATGATATCACCTTTCTCAGCTCAGATGTCCATAAACACGTCCATTGCCCTCTCTGCTTCATCAGTCTTGCAGAGCTTGCTTAGCAAAGTTGGTTTGCTAAACCCAAAAATTGCAGACACTGTATCGCAGCCAGAGAAGCTGTGCAAGAAGATGAGATACCTCCGGTATATCTCTGGGAGGGCCTCGCGGATCTTTCCGACATCGTAAGATGTTTCTTTGGCTGTCGTGAGGAAGATCGGATGGTCTGCAACATGATGAATCAGCATAACCAGGACATCTGTGTCCTCAGCCCTCACCTTGACAGGGGACTCTCTTGCCTCATCTCGAGCTGCGCGGACGATGGAGGTGTCGGCATCATCGGAGCATTGCTGTTCACTGATTCCATTCCTACTAAATGTCCCAGCATTGAACAGAACGAGCTGGGCTTTGTTGTTCTTGTTATCGAGGAACTTTTCTCTTGCAATGATGATTTTGAGATCCAGACGAATCTGAATGTCACAGCATGCATTCTTTGTTTGTCTCAAGTGGTCATGGTCCTTGGTGGAGCTGCCATATCCGTCAAAGACCACCGTTATCCAGAGGCGATGGCTCCCCATGGACTTCACAAACCGGAGGTAGCTCTCGGCAACATCCTTCCAAGTAAGGTTAGCCTCCCACTTGACATTGTGCAGGAGCCACCCACCATCAACCACAAGGCCTGTGCAGGGGGTTGTTCGACAAGTGCCACACATACCTTCAGGGACCTTGCTAGGGCAGCCTTGTCTGGCTTTCGCAACTTTTGCTTTTTGTCAAACAGAGACATCGGTGTTGGCGTCAACTCAAAGCGCAGAGCTTCTTTGGTCTTGACTTCACGCTCACTGATGACAATGAGGCAGTTATAGCTGGCGTTATAGCTGTCCATAGCTTCAGTGAATAGCTTCAGTGAGTCAATGACCAGCTTCTCGCCATTGACTTTGGGTCCAGATCTGAGGCTTGCAAGTGATTTGACCTTGTGTTTGGTTAACATTGCATCCACAAGTTTTCCCATCCATCTTAGCCTGTATGGCTCTGCCAACTTCTTATGCTTGATCAGCGTTGACTTGGTCTTCGGGAGTGCTGCTGAACCAGTTGAGAAGGACACCAGAGTCTTCTTGTCCCATGTGTCATCAAAAGGGTTGACTTCCTCCAACCACCCAACTATGGTGTTGACAGCATCGTTATCTCTCTTCATTTGGGCTCTTAACGTCGGTGTGGACAGGTACCCCACATTTGACCATACTTCTTTCTAGCTCTTGGTGAATGAACGAGAAGTGGTTCAGAGTCTGAACCCAAGACTTGTGAGAAGACTCATTCCGAAAGCGGCCTCTGTTTAGACCACCGGAGGATTTTGCCTCACGCATGAGTGTGGTTTTTATCGTGATGTCGGTCCATGTGCCGGACCATTCATGGTCTGAGAACCTGAATTCCACTGAGCATGAACACAAGTATAACCAACAATATAGCAGTGGTTTCAAAAATGTTGTATGCTGGTTTCAGCACAATTTGAACAATCTGAATGAATTGAGCCAAATTACCACAAAACAGTCTGAGATACCTAAAAATGTATTGTATCAATATTTTACGGTCAGGGATTCATTTTTCCTCAAATCTAATGGTTGGAATCAATTCAGCACCCCAGAAAATCCCTAGTTAGACATCCCACAAGTCAATATTGGCAAAAGTTCATTTTTCCGATTTTTTTTTTTTTATTTTTTTTTTTATTTTTTTTTTGCACAGACCCTCTGAGCACCCGAACTTTGATTGCCTCCCCAGAATTTTCCACAAGGATTTGGGTTTGCACTAATTGATAGGTGTTAGTAGACACCTAGGTGAATACGTCGGTGAAAAAAAATTTTGGTAAGCAATTTTTTCACAGATGGTCAATACAATTTGCTAAAATTCCCTAACTATTGCATTAATAAGGCAGTTTGTTTTTAAAAGTGATTGTTACATGGTTGGTACTTCCGAATTACCTGGATTTCTCATCGGTACGTGGTTTAATATTCGCAGCATGACTGAACTGACTGAACATCATCCGGGGGGGGGGGTTCTGTTATTCACAGGGCCTTGTTGGAGAAAGAGCTCGAAGCTGTTGGCATCCGTCTTAACAAATCCAAACCACACATCTACTTCAAGGTAATGGCCTGATGTTTTGACAGTGAATTAATTTTATCACACAGTGAAGTAATTTCTGGGATGTAATGTGCAATTTGCCTTTTCGCAGCAAAAAAAGGGAGGCGGCATTGCCTTCAACTCAACGGTGCCTCTTACCATGTGTTCGGAAAAGCTGTGCCAACTCATCCTGCATGAGTACAGTATCCTTGATGGAACAAGGGCGCGATCTAACCATGCTCAATGAGAGCATCTCAAGACGTGTTCTTTAGACCCTCCGAACACGTCATGTCTGATTAGCCATATAGCAGTATTTTTTAAATTATCTTTATGATTATTAATACCATAGCAGAGTACCCACCCTAAGGGCGATCTTGTTCCAAGCACGCAGCACGTTCTTCAAACGCATCCCTTTATTTGGGCGGTGTATCGGCAACGGACCACTGGTTCGATCGCTACCAAAAATTAAAACAGCCCGGGTTGCGTTTATGGAGCGAAAACGTGCGTGTACTGCTCATGTTCATGTATCGTTAATCCTGGTCATACGGCTCGGATAGTTCCAATTGCATCCACCCTCTGCCCAAATGCCAAAGATGGGTGAATTTATTTATTTGTTTATTTTCCCGAAACTTGATGGGATCAAACGAAACTTGCACACGCATAACTTCAGGGTGCCCTCGTTAATCCCTGAAAGTTTCAGCTTCCTCGGTCAAATTTCCTGGGAGTAGATGAAATGTACATCCACTTGCTCCATTATATATGGATGTATTGAAAGGCAAGTTTTAGATGAACATGAAAAAATTTTTTTTTTCACAACAAACCCACCCCCCCCCCCCAAAAAAAAAAAAAAACACGTGTATTTTACGTGCATCTGGTCTTGCATGATATCGGCGTCATTCCATTGGAACAAATGTAAACCATCCCGGACACTCTGACCTTAATCTCAAGAGAGATTGTCTTACCAGCGTATCAATAATCCTGCAATTGGATTGTCACGCATGCGAGTATGCACGCAGCCCTTGTTTACGTTGCGAGAGCGAAAGGTGCATTCGAGTGTCGTGGTCGGAGCATCCCTCACTCGCACCCAGTCGGCACAGGTTTGTATCTCATACACTGTGGCATGATATCTTTGTGCGTGTCAGTCATCCTTTCCCCCAAAATAATTGTGGGCATTTAGGGTGTTTATAATTGGACCAAAACACTCGTGCTTCGCATTTAGAATGGGTTGTCTGTAATTGTGCTAATAATGTGCGAGTCATACAACGGTCCGTTGCTTTTTGGGTACAGCGGTAATTGCACATCCATGAAAACGGCATCCTTCACCCCACACTTCAGAAATCTTCAACGCCGAGGTATTGTTGCGTGAAGATAGTTCGACCGACGACTTCATCGACGTCATTGTTGGGAACCGTGTTTATCTTCCCTGCATTTACGTAAGGACAGCTGTTTGCAGCCGTGAGGTCGATCGCAGCAGCCTTTTCCTGCAAGTTGCTGGTGCTTCGGAAAGTGCACCAGTATATGGCAAAGTTGTTCTGACGTCGTCCTTTACTTTGAGCTCCTTGTTATTTTTATGTACATTTTAATTTAATTTCAAATGTGCCACATTTTTGCACAGGTGCAGATTTCCTTCTCATTTGTAAAGGTTGAACGCGTTTGAGCGACGTTTTCTGAAGGTTTTTCTTCGAAAGTCTTGATTCGAGATGCAAAGCTGTTTGAGTGCCAATTGTTGCTAATACGCCTGGTGTTTGCGTCATGGTTCGGGTGGTGGGCTTGGGATCCTAGGATCCTGAGTTCAAATCCCACTCGGCTGTTGAATTAATACCAGGTGCGGTTGACTCTGCCTGTCGTCCTTCCGAGGTTGGCAAAATGAGTGCCAGCTTGCTGGTATCCTGTGTCGGAGTGGTTACCTGTCCAGGGTTGTGCCCAATAGCCAAGGAGACTGCTTAGGCAGCACCAACGCTCTGCACAGAGTATGGTCCCGATGGATGGATTTTATTATAATATCTGTCTGTTTATTGCCGACAGGTCATAATTCTAAACCGACCATCATGAAACTTTACCAAGTCGTAGGGGCAGTTTTCAACTGAGAAGCCTATTGATTTTTGAGGTCAAAGGACATGAGATCAGATTTCTAAAATCGTCGTTTTTCATCCGATTGACTTGAAAATGAAACAGGATTTGCATATTGCATCACTGAATTGGGAAACCAACTTATTTTTGAGAAAAGGTCAAAGGTCAACTCGAGGTCAAACTTCTAAACTATTTCAATCTGAAAAATAATTATTTTTCATCTGATTGACCTGTGCTTTGATTAAGATTGTCAATTTTAATCTTTTTTTAAATGGACAGTTTGATGTATCCATGGAAACCTTTGGAGGGGGGGGGGTTAGATCTTGCAAGTGTCGTGCTCTGCACGACGTCTTTTTCTTGTTTGCCTGTCTGTGTGCAGGATATCTCAAAAAGTTGTGGACGGTTTCAGATGAAATTGTGGACAGGTTCGGTGTGTGACAAGGATGAACGGATTGGATTTTGGTGAAGATCCGGATCTGGCGACCAGAATTTTATAAGTGATTCTTCACCATTGAGAGATATGGCGAAACTATATATAGCACGATATGTCAAGTTGTGCTGGGATTTAGCCGAAACCTGGTGAACAGGTTGGGTGGTGACGAGGACAAATTTATTTGATTTTGGTGAATATCTAAATCCAGATCCGGATACGAGAATTTGATTGATTTTTAAAGTGATTCTTCACCATTCAGGGATTGAGCCAAAAACGATATCTCGCATGATATTTCAAAAATCTATTGGGCCTGATGTGTTCTCGTGGATCAGGCATTGCATGGCGGAGGTATGCGCTCCATCAATTTCCCTTCTCGTTTTATCTGTATCTATCCATTTAGATTGCTGTGTACTTGTGTTGTTGCGCACATCTGATGTTCTTTAGATCGTGATCTGTCTTGACAGGTTTATAACAAGATCGACCAGATCTCCATGGAAGAGGTGCAGAAACTTGCTCATGAACCCTCTAGTGTTGTTATTAGGTTGGTAACTGCCTCATCTGGTCTTGTAATGTTAATTTGAATCGAGAGGAATTGACAACTTGAAAACGTACTTTAATGGTGCAAGTTCACAACTCATTTTCCATATCTCACCGATGATTGCAGATGTTGCGAACATGCTGTTCCAGCTTGGTTTCAAGATGAAAAAAAAAATGATGCTTTTTTTTTTTTTTTCCAGCTATGGGACAATCGAGTAGTGTTCCTTATAATCGGCACATTGGGCATAAAGCGCACAAAGCCAGAACTACGTTCTATATTCCTATTGGTTTATTGCTATGGCCATGAAAATGGCATCAGGAAATGTTCCGTCTGTAGCATAACCACAAGATAGAGATCGGCTTAGTCTGGGTTAGAGCAACAACATGATGCTGAAGCTGTCACAGAAACGTGACGTTTGAGCAGAGGTGTGCCTGGCCTGCATTGTGTCGGCCTTCAATACTGCCTCGTTGCTCATCTGCAATGGCTTGCAAAAGTATACAACTCAAACCATTCTGCAAACTCTCAGAGACCGTTCAGCACAGATTGATAAACTGCCATCGTGGGCATTTGAGGTCATTCCCAGCCTCGCAGTGTATCCTTATCAGTTAATAGGCTCTCATCGGACATATCACATGACAGAAAGTGTGGTTGTGATTATATATGCATACCGAAATATGTGGAGTGTGACGAGCACTCCCCCGATCTCCAATGGACATAAAGTCCCACACCAAAGCGTCACCTGCAATCCGCAGGCCTCAGCCTGCCGACTCTGTCAAACAGACAAAGATTCCATGGTCAACATCAGTTAACCATCAAATGGAGCCTTCTACCAGGTTTTCGGGCTTGTTTGCCTTTTACGGGTAAAACAGGATTATGTTCTTTGCGGATAATGCGGTTTTACCGTGGGAGACACAATCCGCGGCGATGCTCACCATAACAGCCAGGAGGTGCGATTTGATGTTCATATGACGAATGTGGTCATCATTGGTTAGATATTTATCGGTATGCTGTCCTGATGAGGGAAAATAAGCCCGAAACCTGGATCGGTGGCTCTGTTTGGTGTTTAACTGATGTTGACCATGTAATCCTTGTCTGTTTGACAGAGTTGCCGGGCTGAGGCCTCTGGGTTGGAGGTGATGCTTTGGTGTCAGACTTTATGTCCATTGGAGATTGAGGGAGTGCTCATCACACTCCACCTATTTCGATTTACCCGCCTCTCGCACCACGTGCCTTCTGGTAAAATGGTTTACATTAGTGGGAACAATCATCTGGGTGGCAGACGGATGGTTGTCCTTTGCAGATTACGCAGTTTTACCGTGAGACATTATCCACGGTGATGCTCACCATAACAGCCAGGAGGTGCGATCATTTATTTATTTATATATACGTGTACGTCCAAATACCGGGCGGAGTGGCGTGCGCCTGTAATCCGGCTACTCGGAGGCTTTGGGTTGGAGGATTGCTTGAGGACGGGAGCTCTGCGTTGGGCTACGCTATGAGAGGCAGCCCGGAATCATGGCGAAACCCAATCCTTATCCCTGTGTCATAAGAGGTGAATAGGGTTGCGTCAGGAAGGGCATCTGGCGTAAAACCTATGCCAAATCAGTATGCGGATCATAACGGATGATCCGCTGTGGCGACCCCTAACGGGAGCAGCCGAAAGACGAACAACAACATATGCATGTACGTCCAGGTGGTGGACAAAAAAAAATGGAAACATCTGGATAAATGAGGAATACCAAGCAATGGCTTCCACATGGGTGTGGCCCATGTGTTAATTAAGTAAATAACATCCCAGCATGCTTTGGGTCATGCATAAAAATGCTGCCCAGGCCGAGTTGCCTATAGTAATGGCTGCAAGAGATCTCCCACCCCCATGCCCCCATCCACAGAGCATGTGTGGTTGCCCAATGGTTTGATGAGCATGACAATGATGTTGTCCATATGTCATGGCCTTCTCAGTCTCCAGGTCTGAACCCAATCAAGCATTTATGGGATGTTCTGGAATGACGCCTGAGACAGCGTTTTCCACCTCCATCAAACGGGTTTGAGTTGATTGATTTTTCTCGTGGAAGAATGGTGCGCCATCCCTCCTGCAGAATTCCAGAACCTGGTGGACTCTACTATGGCGCATACAGACCGTACCTGTTGGCCTAACGCCCAATTAAGCGACTTTACATTGGTGTTTCCATTTTTTTTTTTAACTTATCTGGAATTGGAATTCCAGATAAGGTATTGTCATCGTGCACCGTCCGTCCGTCTCCTGTTTCGACTTCTCCGGTCAAACCGCAGGGCTGATCCAGCTGAAATTTGGCAGCAACGCTCCACAAGTGATTTGGTAATTGGGATTGCAAAGCTCATTCCAGTCACTTGACTTTACGGAGGTCAAAATGACGGTCTTGGTAAATTATTTCAGAAATCTTCTTCTCCAGACCCACCAGTCAGAATGCTTCCAAATTTGGGCGCCAACATTAAGCCAGGGTCCAGATAAGCTGTAGATCCATGAGATTTGCTATGATCTCTCTTTATAATTGGTTTTCTTGGAGCTATAAAGAACATCAGTGGAGTTTGTGTTTTAACAACGAACTGTTCAGGACTTCTGCACATCACAAGGGGTCACTTTCAAATTCAACCGAGCATGCAGGACTATTTCCTTCTCGAAGTATTGTGTTTTGGTCAATGTGCAAGTCTCGCTTTAGTTTCCTCCCTTCTTTGCCCCTTCCAAACTCATGTTATGCATTATTCTTCCCAGTTTATAATTCATTCCCCCTCCCCTTCTTCTTCCCATCCGGTTGCCGCTGTGAAGCTGTGAAATGAAATTGAACTTGGACTTCTTGCTGGAAGTCATTTGGGACTACTTGGCTCTAATTCGAGTGTACACAAAGAAACGTGGAGGTGAGCAAATTCAAACGACGTAACTCTGCTCTTTGTATTGTCGAACTACGTGAGGGTGATCATTTTCATTATTTTAAATAGAATGTAAAGGTCACCACCCAATTAGTGACGA
Source organism: Eptatretus burgeri (assembly GCF_056783735.1). NCBI lineage: Eukaryota > Metazoa > Chordata > Myxini > Myxiniformes > Myxinidae > Eptatretus > Eptatretus burgeri. The sequence goes on from NC_140968.1 coordinate 14,514,894, forward strand.
GCCTGTTGCCTTCGTCATGAGATTCATTGTAGCTCGTCGAGTGATGTCCGGTATGATTACGTGTGTTACAAAACAGCCTGGTAAGTTTGGTCTGATAAATGCACGTCGTCAAATCGACCGACGAGCCTGTAAAAATAATTTAATAAATACGAGCACAGACATTGCTCATTCTCTCCAATTCCTCCTTTTTTCATGCAATGCTGCAGAGAGGCCAGACTTTGAGGGGGGCCTCATCCTCCGAAGAGCAGCCACTGTTGAACACGTGGTAAGGGTTTGCTGCAGCAATTAATAGTTTTGATTGCATTGCATTGCATGGTGCTTGTCGTGGACAGGAACTGTACATTCTGAGAAATCGGGCAGCATGACAAGTGAACACTGCATTCTTTGTTGCCTCGTCAAGGCTGTCATGGTGGAATCATTTTCATGCCCCTCCCAGCTCAAAGCTGGAGGTATTATTTTCAGGTTGGCTGTGCATCCGTTATTAGTTGTTTGTTACTATATCATTTGTTAACCACTTGGGATTTCAAGCAAAATTAACACAAAGTATAGAGTGTACTGCAAAGATTGTATTTTATGTTGATTATATTTTGTTTTGTTTTTTTTTATGATTATATTTTTGGTTCAGAAGGTTTAAGGGCATGTGACTTTCTTTTTATTTAAAAAAATTTTTTTTGTGTACATTGACGAGGCTCGTATGAGAGCTAACGCACTATGCACAGCAAGGGGGTCATGAGACGAGGGGTTGGAGTGGAAAGGACAAAACAGTGGGGAACAGAGACATTAGGAGATCTGTGGAAGGGAAAGGGATGGGTGGGGTACATGGGGTATACAAGATGAACATTACTGGGACTTTCAGGAAGGATAGCAGGGAATTTGAAGGAGGTGGGCTTGGGTGGATTAACGGGGATAGAAAAGATCGAGGTTTTGGATGGGGGAAGATGAGAGGTGGTGGTGAACGGTTGTTTCGAAGGCTTGGAGGGAAGAATGGGATTGAAGAGAGTGTGGGAGTTTGTTCCAAAGGCAGGAAAAAAGAAGAATAAAAGAGTGAAGGTGAGCAGTGATTTGTGATTTTGGTAGTTTTACCAGAAGGGGGTGCTGGCGGACTTTTGAACGCTGTGCGGAAATATGGTGGGGACAAATCGCAAGCAGAGCAGGGGGGTGGGGGAGGCGAGACCGGAGAGAAGACTGAAGAAGACAGAAAGACCACTGACCTGCCCTGCAGTGAGAGTGAGAGAGGCCCAAAGACTCAGTCTCATCGCGGGAGATACCATTGATCCTAAATGCCTTGGTTTCTACAGCGTGAAACCGAGAAAGGTGGGAGGCAGGAGCACCAGCCCAGAGGGGAGAGCAGTACTCCATCAGGTTGTGGACTAAAGCTTTGTATGTGGTCAGGAGCTCAGGTGGGCCGAGGAAGGACTTTGCACGACGGAGGATACCCACTCGGCGACTGGCTTTGGAGGCCAGTTTGGAAATGTGGCTTTCCCATGAAAGATCATGGCAGATTATTGATTGTTACCGTAATAATTTGTGAACCACAGATTGGATTTCGACCAATAGGTACAAGTAGGGACTGGTAATACAAAGTAAAACAGATTCGATTTTTGGTTCAACAGGTCAGAGGTCAAAGGTGATGTGACCTCTCATTGAAAATTTTGCAGACCATAACTTGAGTTGAAGTATCTAATGTTGTTTGTTCTGCCTCTCTCTCTTTGTCTCTCATGTGATCTTGAATTGAGATCAAATGTAACAGCTGGTGTTGACATATAACACGGACGGGGGCATATCCATCATCGCATTCACGTCAAATTCAATACATCTTTTCCCCAACCCCCCTACAGTGCCACACCATACACAGAACCTTGGTGAGCCAGTTCAAGTACTGCTTGGTCTGGGTAAGTTAGGCACCAAGGCTTTTCATTGATACTTCTGTAATTGGAAGTTTAGGTGTTTTATATGTGAAAAAATTATGACAAGACTTGGGTGATTTTTTTTTTTTTTTGTGCTAAAAATGAATGCAGGATGATGGCGCTCTATAAGTGCTACCACATGTCCAGTTTTCCCGAGACGTCCTCCTTTTCGGTCCTTAAATCTCCATCTGGCTGTTTGTTTGTTTTTCAAATATCGAAAAATATCTGGGATTTTGCTTTTTATTTTTTATTTTTGTCAACTTTATTTAAACGGTTAAACCGTGTTTGTACATTTTCTTACGGTGATAAAATAATACGATTGTGTAATGTTTGGACCAGGACAGTTTGGTCCAAGTCTGTACTACTCTGTCGTGGCGTAATGGACGTGTTCGAACATCACCATCCACGCGTCCACTTCCTGTCCAACCTCGCAGTGAGCGAGAGAGTCCAGTGGCGTGCTCGGTCCGCAACTCAGTGCCTTTTCTGAGTCCGTACCATACACACTTGTTTGATTTTCTTCAAGAACTCTTTATTTGATGTTTTATTTTTCTACCCCTCCAAACACAACGCCAAAAGGAAAGTCTAAATTCCATGAAGAACTAAAGACAAAATTTCCATTTTTTCAAAGTGGTTGAGAAGAATCGGAAGCAGAGTGCTTGGTCTGAAGAGCTGGTGCATCCGTCGCTGTGCTAAAATAAAGGTGATATTGATTTACATTCGCACGTGGACTCGGCCGAGCACAATATTTACAGTCACGATTCAGGATTTTGACTGGAAGAACGGCGGTTTGCAGTCAAAATTGATCGAGGTCCGGAACGCACCGAATGAGACCGCCCATACGATCGCTCTACACGTAAAGTAAACTCTTAAAGTGTCATCTCTTTTTTTTTCGGAGTGTCCCTTTAAAAAATTTTTTTAATGAAAGTTCAAATATGATAACCCATGCTGTTTCTACAGGGTGAGTCACAAAAATGTCCCCGATTTGAAAGAAATTATGTATTACCAAAAATCTTCGGTTGAATCAGCATTCAAATGGTTTGTGACAAATGTATTTTGACATTATTATTTATTACAGGTAACCAATGACAACTAACAGAGGAGCGAATCTTCATTGTCTCAAAGAATATAGAGGTGAAATCCGTGGTCAATGGGAGTGCCACGTGCATTCAGAAGACTATTCCATAGATTTAATGCACCAACTCCAGACTACACAGGATGTCGTATAGTTTTGAAATTGAGAGGCACGTGCTCTGAAGAACAATAATGCACAAGGCACATTTCACATGAAATTAGAGTGTTAGTCGGATCGCAAGACTGTCCCTTACAAAATGAAATTGATATTGCAGTTAACCGCAGGTCATGAGTGTCAACTTCTTTAATTTTGTGTGCAATTCAGTAGGATTATCCATCCATCCATCCATCCATCCATCCATCGGGACCATAATCTGTGCAGAGCGTTGGTGCTGCCTAAGTGGTTTCCTTGGCTATTGGGCACAATCCTAAACGGGCCACCACTCCGACACAAGATACCAGCATGATGGCACTCATTTTGCCAACCTAGGAAGGATGACAGGCAGAGTCAACCCCACCTGGTATTAATTCGACAGCCAAGGGGGATTTGAACTCAGGATCCTGGGATCCCAAAGCCCACCACCCTAACCATGAAGCCAACACAAGGCATATTATTGATCAAGCAGGAATTAACATATACGATATGATTTTCAGCGACAACCGTGTTTACTTGAATGGTTTGGAGGAAACAAACAGAATTGTCAGTTTTGGGGCACGGATAAACCAGTCTACTTAGTTCTCAGCTACCTCGTCACTCCCCCCAAAATAACGATATGTTTCAGTAGTAGTCGGATTTACGGTCCTTACTTTTCTGAAGATCAGGATACTGAGGAAAAGGTGGCGGTGAATGCGGAACATTACGTACACATGTTGAACACATTTTTCTGGAGTCGAATGACAAACATTTCTGGTTCTTCATTTCAACAGGAAGGAGCAACTGCACATACTGAGCTTGCTTGTCCATGCAGTGGCTCAACAATCACTTTCCTGGCAGATCAATTTCCCACCGATCTGAGTTTCCTGGACCTCCACAATTTCCGACCTCTCGCATTTAGATTTTTTTTCTCTCTATGAGGACTTGTTCAGGAAAACGTTTTCAAAGTGAACCAAATTAACATTCTTGAAATCAGATGCTGTGGCTTGGGCTGTCTCCAGTCTCACGTGAAACACTTCAGTCTGGAGTCAGACGATTCAATATGTATCCGTAAGTGTGCAGAACTTGGAGGACAGTTCAAACATTATTGTCAAACAAAACTTTGAGTTCCTTTATGCATTATATATATATATATTGATCAGAGATTGCTGCCCGTTCGTCTGTTTGCGGTTGACGCTATTGGCTATGTGAGGCTCAGTGCAATGTGATTGGCTCTTGGCAAGATTGATTAAGTTGTGTCAGCTTAATAAAAAAGCTGATATTTGACATCTGATTACATATTTGACAATCTAAACTCGTGGCTCAAATAACTGTCAAAATCTAGAGTGAAATTGGATAAAATTTTGGAAAAAGCGATTTCTTTCTAACCCGATGTAATTAAATAATCGGGTCCGCACGGACGGTAAGGTAAAATGGCTCCAAAATTCATTTTTTCACTCTTTTAAAGGTAATTATTGTAAGTCTGATTTTATATTTTTACATTTTACATTTTTAACGTATAAATACAACATGGAATCACAGTTTGTTTATTAACAGTGTGTTAAGATACAACCTGACTGAATGACCGCGAGGTACCTACACTCGCCTCCAAGCTGTGTAGCTAGCCTGGGTTTGAATCTCAACCGAACTATAAAATGTCGCCCTGGTGTTTCACAGACTGGGTGAATCATCAATGTGTGGACGATAAAGACCCCCTCGGTGTCCTTCACGATGAGTGGGCGAGCTATCGCTGGCACCCTGGCCAAATTGCAAATTCCTGCTCGAACTACTGCTGGAAAAGCAATGGCAAACCACCCAGTACGTAACCCTGACTCGTGAAGCTGTTTTGGCAGCACAGATGCTCAGTAACGAGTATGGTACATCAAATGTCAAATAAGTTACAACTGAATTGCGATAAAAGGAAATTAAAGCTGTTTGAAAAGGATTGAGCATGGACATATGGAGAGTGGAGGGAACGAACGTGGAGAGAGGGGGAGGGGAGAGAGAGAGAGTCCGGTAGGGAGGGGAGAGGGTGAGAGAGAGGAGGGGGTTTGTCCTTTATATCTATCCTGCCCACCCCATTGTTTGTCTTTCAGTTCCACTGTTGGTGTCTATCCGTTTAGTGTTCTAGCTCTTGCATGAGCTTTGACTATAAACAAAAAAGTCATAGGTTGGCAACCATTGTACAGGCTTCATGGGCTGCATGATCTCTTTCTGTGTTCAATTCCTTGGAAAGGAAGTCATCAATTATATATTGTGAACCGGGGTGTCTCTCCGTGCTTTCATCTGTCTCCTCTTTTCGGCGGCCACTTCTCGCGCTGCATTGAAAAGCTCAACATTCACTTTTGAAATCACCGGAGAACAGATGTGAGTAATGTTGATGCCAAATCTTAGTTTGCAACCAGGATATTTTTCCCTCATTTTAGACAAATCCAACCTCCGCCGCCCTATGTTGCAACACCATTTTGTGGTGGGTGGTTTAAGTAGCTCAGAGCTTTAGCTCTGCATAAAACCAAGAGTGCAACACAATTGACCTTTTTAAAGTTCATGAAATATTATTTCAATTGATAGATTAACTCAAACTTTCCCCGTCACCGGGAACAGGTACTTTTCCTGATGAAGTGTATGATCGTGTTTTAAAAAGAGCAGATTTAACAAACAATTAAATTGGGTACATTTTTGTGACTAACCCTGTATTTGCAAGGTCGTGATTGGTGTCTGCTGCTAAATAATAACAAAAAAAAAACTATTTATTTATTTAACCTTTCCCTTCCTTTGTCATGGTGCAGGGTACAAGCACCAAGTACAGTCCTCAGCGTGTTGGGTTGAACCACCGAATGGAGCACGACGATGTTATCCAGGTGGTAAAGAAATGAGTAACACACACACACACACACACACACACACACACACACACACACACACACACACACACACACACACACACACACACACACACACACACACACACATACACACACACACACACACACACACACACACACACACACACACACACACACACACACACACACTTCGGGCATGAGTTTGTCATCACTCGCACATACTTTTGTACAATCACCTTATTTAACTGTTCATGCAATAATAAGTTGCTTCTCATCTATGACCACTTCATTTATCTTGTCCACCTGTACTCATGATTCTGCCAATTCTCTGAGGTTTTACTCTTTGCAATTTATAATGCTTGCACGCAAGTTTCAACTAATTCTGGAGTGTCTGCTTTACTCTGGAATGTCTGTTGAGGAATAAAGATACGATGGAAGTAAAACTCGAAAGGTCTTTCTTAAATTTGTCGTATTTCTGTAAAGCACATCATGATCGAGGACTGTCAGGATAGCCTCGAGGTATGCACACTTGCCTCTGAACTACCGAACCTGGGTTTGAATCTCGGCCGAGCTACAAACTGACGTCCTGGTGTTTCGCATGCAACGCGGTACATCGGGAAGGACGTTGAGCCAGAGGACCCATCTGCTAGCTTTTATGGTTGAGGGGTGTTAACAATCACGAGGTGTCTTTAAACAAAGACAAGTTTGAAGACGACTATTGTTCACGAGCGGTATTTGACGATGTACATTGTTTCAGAAGTCAAGGATGAGACAATGTGATAATGTTTGACCAAGTTATAAAAACTATCAACATGATGTGGTATGAGTGACAGGTTATTAGCTGCAAAATGTCGAAAACCCGGTTTCGTTCAACAACTTTCAAAATTTGACCTTTGCTTAACCTTTAAAGGTCACAAAACAATGTTGTGGACATTAAAATAAGGAAACAGGATACGTGCTATAGCTTATTGGAGTTAGTTCATCGAAGAAGGTCGAAAACCCGGTTCGATTCCCACAACTTTGAAAATTTGACTTTTTTGAACTTTAAAGGTCAAAGGTCAAGGATTATGACCTTTGGTGCAAAACTTCCTCTGGAACATCCCAGGAACAACATAACGTCATATAGGCTATATGGCATTTCACACTCCTCGGATTATCCATACTTTGATGAAATCAGCGTAAAAAACAAACTTGAAGGGGGCGCCACGGGCAAGGTGTTCGAGATAGAGCAAAATGGTTTCAAGACTTTAGGTGGGGAATGACCTCAAGATTAGGCATAAAAAATATTGTCATCCGAGCTCTCAAAGTTTGGGCGGTCATATGATTTTTATGTCAAAATTCGAAATTTTCTAAGTTTGTGACCTTGTGACCTTGACCTTGGGACAAAAATGAAAAATCGAGCTCTGTGGGGCTATGCAGGTGCCATTGGGCTAACCAAATACCGAAACCCTGCCAGATTCGCCAAACCCCTCAGAGAAAATGGATTTTTATGTCAAAATTCGCAATTTTCTAAGTTTGTGACCTTTTGACCTTGGGATGAAAATGAAAAATCAAGCTCCGTGGGGCTATGCAGGTGCCATTGGACTAACCAAATACCAAAACTCCTGCCAGATTCGACAAACCCTCTAGGAGAAGATGTAAATTGAAATCGTCTTCCCCCTAAAAACACAATTCGCAATTTTCTAAGTTCGTGACCTTTTGACTTTGGGACGAAAATGAAAAATCGAGCTCCGTGGGGCTATGCAGGTGCCATTGGACTAACCAAATACCAAAACTCCTGCCAGATTTGACAAACCCCCTAGGAGAAGATGCAAATTGAAATCGGCTACCCCCTAAAAACACATGGTTTTTGGGCGTGGCTCTGCCCATAATGGGCGCACCACGTCCATTTTTTTTTTGTATACCTTGTCGAGGCTCGTATGAGAGCTAACACACAACTCGCAGCAAGGGGGCATGAGACAAGAGGGGCGGGAGTGGAAGGGACAAAACAGTGGGGAACAGACACATTAGGTGAACTGTGGAAGGGAGAGGGATGGGGATGGGACTGAGAACATGGCGAAGAGAAGATGGATATTACAGGGACTTTCAGGAAGGAAAGCAGGGGAATTGAAGGAAATGGGCTTGGGTGGATTATCGGGGGTAGAAAAGATTGAGGATTTGGATGGGGGAAGATAAGAGGTGGTGGTGAACAGCTGTTTTGAAAGCCTGGAGGGAAGAATGGGAAAGAATAGAGTGAGGAAGTTTATTCCAAAGTTTGGGAAAAAAGAGGAATGAAAGAGTGAAGATGAGCAGTGATTCGTGATTTTGGTAGTTTTACCAGAAGGGGGTTGTTGGCGGACCTTGAGCGCCCTGTGGAAATGTGGTGGGGACAAATCGCAGAGAGAGCAGGGGGCAAGGCTGGAGAGGAGTCGGTAGAAGACAGAAAGACCACCGACCAACCTGCGGTGATTGAGTGAGAGGCCCAAAGACTCAGCTTCATTGCGGGAGATGCCGATGATCTTAAATGCCCTGGTTTCGACAGCGTGAAGCCGAGAAAGGTGGGAGGCAGGAGCACAAGCCCAGAGGGGAGAGCAGTACTCCATCAGGCGACGGATAAAAGCTTTGTAAGTGGTCAGGAGCTCAAGAGGGCCGAGGAAGGACTTTGCACGACGGAGGATTCCCAGTCGGCGACTGGCTTTTGAGGCGAGGTTGGAAATGTGACTCCCAGGAAAGGTCATGGCAGATAGTGAGACCCAGAAGCTTGAAAGAAAAGACTTCTTCCAGAGGATTGTTGAGAAAGTGGATGGGGGGGGTTTTCTAAACGGTCCTTTCGAAGAGACATAGTGAGAGTGTGAGATTTGTCTGGATTGAAAGACATGTTCCACGTGTTGGACCAGTTTGTGATTTTATCCAGATCTGCAGTGAGCGAAGAAGCTGCTGCTTGCCGGTCTGAGGGATGACAGATGGTACGGCAGAGGGTGGAGTCATCGGCAAAGAGAAATAGAGGATTTTCCAGAGAGTCGGAGAGATCATTGATGAAAACCAGAAAAAGAACAGGGCCCAGAACGCTACCTTGAGGAACTCCAGCCTCCTCCATTCTCCTCCATTCTCAGGAAAACACAACTACATCATGATATAAACCTCCCACCAAAATTTTTTATCAAGATCAGATCAAAACCCACGGAGCTATGCTCGGGACAGACAGACAGACAGACAGACATACAGACAGACAGACACAACAATAACGAATATAGTGGTCACTTATTTTTTTCGTGAAGCAATTACACGAATTATCGCTGGCACCCTGAAGAAATTGCTAATTACCAGCAACAGCCGCTAATTGACCTGACGACATCACCCCACAATTGCTCAGGCTGTGCTGATGAACTGTCTGGTATTTTAACTTTCTTATTTCATTGGTCACTTGGCGTCTGTCAGGTGCCATGTATTTTTCAAGAACGATTGTTGTACCTATTCCAAAGCGATACCCAGTTATTTGCCTGAATAATTATAGGTCGATGGCACTTGGATCCATTATTTTGAAGACATTTGAATGTCTTGTACTCATGTCTTACAAATCTGTTCTTCCGGCATTGTTCAATCTTTTTCAGTTCGTGTACCGTGTAAATCATTCTGTCAGTGATGCGGTTGCACTCGTTTTCCATTATGTGTTGCACACCTTAATAAAGCTCGTTTCACTTGCGCTCGGCTTTTTTTTTTTAAATAGATTTTAGTTTTGCTTTTAATAACAATTTACCGTTGAACTTGCATATGAAGTTACTTCCACTTCTTGATGGTTCTTTGTGCAAATGGATTTTTACCACAGGAGAAGTGAAAAGGGGGTTAAGCCATCAATTCACTTCCGTCTGTCTCTGTCTACAAATATCAATTTATGGTCGAGCAACAACTTTATTTCAATTGAATGCTATATTTTGAACATGAATTGGAAAATGAACTTGTAGTTTTGCTGCACTTCACCTTGGAATCGTACATGTGCAGAGATGATCGAGATTATTTTTGACTCTGTCTGCTTGTCTGGCAATCATACAAAATTTAAAATCCTTCGAAACAGCAAACTTTTTTTATTTTTTTATTTTTTTTAAGGTCATCATAAAGGACACAAACAGGCACGATGAATGAATGTAACGTGTTAAATAATATATCAGGTGGTGTATAAGACACTGCATCAACTGCGGTAAATTTCCCCAAAAATATTTTTTACAACTATTAAAATTTTTCTTTTATTTCAATTGAATTCTATACTTAAATACCATATAACAAATTTCCTGGCACTTTCAAAAACCTTCTGTTTATCAGTACTTGGAAATATATTCATGCTATCAAGACTGCGTGGGGTAAGGTGTTCTCTCAACTCTCCAGTTGACATTTTATCTGATAGGCTACAAATCATTAGACTGGGATCTCGCTTTTCAGGTTCGATCACATTGAATACTTGCACTCCTCAAGGATACGTACTAAGCCGTTTATTGAATTCTCTTTTTCATTGGTCTTCATGGCCTTGTAGCATAACTGCCTGCTGTATTGCTTGAGCATTAGCTTACCTTTTCACCAAGCCCAGATGTGCTTGAACCAGGGCAGGGATTATGTGTTTGTTATTATTCTTGCCAAATGATATGACTTGTTATTGTTGTGAATATTATTAATTAATTTCCACAGGATATGCTTTGTTACAATGTTCTTTTTATTTGTTTATTTTGTAATTAGAATACCATACCATGGAAGGACCTATTAAGCTGCTCTATACACCTTAACATGGGAATTATTCCAGTTTCTTTGTAGTTAATTAGCCAAATCAACTCAGAAGGTCATGACGATCATTTTGGTGTGTCTCATTCCACATCAGAACGCTCGGGTAGAACTCCACAAAGCACGTCACACACGCACACCATCCATTTGCAGGAGTGTCTTTTAGGGGTCTCAGCAGCCTAAAGGGTCAAAAGATACATTCCAATTGTACATAATTAATGAATAGACATAAAAAGCATACACACACACACAGTCCAAGGAACTATCCGTAGAACTATGAGATAGAATTGTGAGAGGCATAGATCTGGAGAAGGGTTTAAAACAATTTATCGAGTGTTGAAATTTCCCAAGAGCACAGTGAGCTCCATCATTAGGAAATGGAAAGAATATGGAATGACCCAAACTCTTCCACGAGCTGGCTGTCCGATCAAACTGAGGAACTGGGCAAGAAGGACCTTTGTCAGGGAGGTGACCAAGAACCCAATGACCACTCTGATAGAACTACAGAGTTCCTTGGCTGAGATGGGAGAATCTGCCAGAAGAACAACAATCTCTGTTGCCTTTCACAAATCTAGGTTTTATTGGAGAATAGCCATATGGAAGCCACTCCTGAGAAAAGGCACATGATGGCATGCCTGGAGTTTGCAAAAAAGCACGTGAAAGACAGAGCATGAGGCAAAAGATTCTGTAGTCTGATGAGACGAAAATTGAACTCTTTGACCTGAATGTAAAACGCTACTTCTGGCGAAAACCGAGCACAGCTCATCATCTAACACCATCCTGACCGTGAAACATGGTGGTGGCAGCATCATGCTATGGGGATGCTTTTCAGCAGCAGGGACTGGGAGACTTGTAAGGATAGCAGGAACAATGAATGGAGCCAAATACAGGCAAATCTTTGAGGAGAACCTGCTTCAGAGTGCAAAAGACCTTGGACTGCAGTGAAGATCTACATTCCAACTGGACATTGACCCCAAGCATACAGCCAAAGCAACACTGGAATGGTTTCAGAACAAGAACATGAAAGTCCATGAGTGGCCCAGCTAAAGTCCAGACTTTAATCCCAATTGGGAATCCCTGCTATAATTCACCAACCGGCGTTTGTGTGTTTGTTTGTCGAGCTACCCCCCCCTGCAGTTCTGGGTCAATTACATCCAGACTTGCTACAAACGATCAGCATAACCCCAATTAGTATATAGGGGTGTTTCTATCGGCGTCGGTGGTCTTGGAGGTTGAAGGACACAAGTTCTCCATGTAAATGTGTATCGTATAGCACCACCTCCAGGTGGGAGAGGATATTACACGTCTTCACCATTTACAGTACAGTATTCCTGTCCCCATGTTTTCCAGTGCATTGAGGTGTTTTGAATTATAAGCAGTAGGTATGTTTTTGCTTCATGCATGTAACCTGTTTTTATTTTTTATTTTGCTTAAACAAAGCCATCAGTTGTCTGTCTATACACTGTCCAAATAAAGGTATGCGTCAGAAGAACATGTTGCATGTTTGGAGCAAGATCGCCCAAAGGGCAGGTCCTCCGATAGTCCCTGGAAAGACTTGAAGATTGCTGTTCACCGACACTCCCGATCCATCTTGACAGAACTTAAGCAAATCTGCAAGGAAGAATGGGAGAAAATCCCCAAATCTAGATTTGCAAAGCTGATGCAGACATACCCAAGAAGACTCGAAGCTGTAATCGCTGCCAAAGGCACTTCGACAAACTATTGACTCAGGGGTTGAACAATTATTGAGGAAAAACATTTCAGCTTTTCATCTTTAATAAATTTGTATAAAAAAATTCTAAAAACTTGTTTTCATTTTGTTGTTACAGGGTATTTTGTGCAGATCAGTGACAAAGACATTTAATTTTAAACCATTATAATTTCAGGCTGTAATACAACAAAATGTGACAAAAATCGAGGGGGTGTGAATACTTCTTGAAGCAATTTGAAAGTCCAGTGCAAGGAGCCCACAAACGACCACAATTCCGTGTTATGAAAGATCCCTTTTCGTGTGTTTTTGCATCATTTTACATCCTCGGTGCCAGAGATAGACATGCAATGCGTTTGTGTCATCCAACAAGCTTGCTTTTGATTAAACCAATCCGAGAAACGACCGGATGCACGCCAAGTTACGACAATGGTGCAGGCCTGTTTCACACTGTATCAGAGTTTTTGTATCCCATCTACCGCTTGGATTTATCCATTAACTCATAACGTTGTCATCCTCCATATAATACGTGTAACTATGTTTCATTCTACGAGGCACATAGTGCGGGTGAGGAAGTTTTATTGGTTAAGGAGTCCAGTCCTGGATTGGTTGCCGCTGATGCAGGATACTCATATTGCTTATTACCCTATTAATATAATATTTTGTCTCTCAAGGGACACTGGATACCATTGACCAGTCGCAAGGCCAGGTTTAATGGCAGACCTGAGCTGTTCAGGGAGTTGAGGCGTAAAACTGTAAGTGCGCCGAGGGCAGACAAGGATGTGTGTGTGTGTGTGTGTGTGTGTGTGTGTGTGTGTGTGTGTGTGTGTGTGTGTGTGTGTGTGTGTGTGTGTGTGTGTGTGTGTGTGTGTGTGTGTGTGTGTGTGTGTGTGTGTGTGTGTGTGTGTGTGTGTTAGAGCATCATCTGTGGTCAAGTGATTCTCGTCCTGCTTTCAGAGGAATTCTTGCATTGCATTCCTCCAAGCCCGTTCCTTGGTGCACTTCAGTAAGGGTGGTGGGCTCTTGACAGAGGAGTACGAAGGGAATACCGGCTGGACCGGTTACTTTGAGCGGCTGTACCAGGCTGATCTACCAGCTGGCGAGTTGGATGTCAAGGGTGTTACTATCCCAATTGCTGACCCTCCAATCAACTGTGATACACCTTTATAACCTGGTGTTCAGGTTATGTGATCCTGAACCTGAAGTGATCCACCTTTACTTTATAACCTGCTGTGGGCTTAGTGGTTAGGGTGGTGGCTTGGGATGCGAGCTGGGATCCTGAGATCAAGTGCCGTTTACCCGCTGAATTAACACCAGCGGGTTGATTCAGCCTGTCATTCTAACGAGGTTGGCAAAATGAGTACCAGTGTAGCAGCCAAAAGGCTGCACACAAAGGGAAGGGGTATTGATAGATTTATTAAAATCTGGATTTGGTGTGGTGCAGTCATGATGGGCCAAATGGCCTCCTCCTGTGCATAATTTCCTTGTAATCCATACTTTGTGAAAACAGGCTGCGGTGAACTGGTTTTAAATGGCGTAAAGCTCCAGGGATCTGTGGCGTCCATGCTGAACCTCTCAAGGCTGGTGGAAATGCTGTACTCGTGTTGTTGCATGGAGTTCTGTGCTTTGCCTGGAACACAGGCATCATCCCAACTGATTGGTAGTGGGGCCTTGTTGTCCCTCTCTGGAAAGGGAAGGGTGATCGTCAAGACTGCAACAACTACTGAGGGGTGACGCTGCTCTCGGTGCCAGGCGAGGTCTTTGCTTGAATAATTATTGATAGGGTTCGCCACCATCTGCTTGAGCAGCAGTAGACAGAGCAGTCAGGCTTTACACTAAAGAGGTCAATGATTGACCGTATCCTTGCTCTTCGGGTCCTCACCAAACACAGATGAGAGTTTCGGCAGGGGCTGCTTGCAGCATATGTTGATCTCTGTAAAGCTTTTGATTCAGTGAATCGGGATGTCCTCTGGAGAATTCTTGGTCATCATGGGGTGCCGTGAAAACTGATCCATGTGATGTCTGAACTACACTCTGAGACTGAGAGTGCTGTGAGATGTGGTGGTCCCATCTCTGACTTATTTCCAGTTGTTCCTGGAGTTCGTCAGGGGTGTGTCCTGGCTCCCACACTTTTCAGCACTTGAATGGACTGGATTCTGTAGAGAATGTCAGAGAGATCAAGCTGCGGTACATCGTTTGGGAATGTCAAGATCTCGGACCTTGATTTTGCAGACGATGCAGTTATCTTTGCCAAGACTCAGGATGACATTTTGGGGGCTCTCGAGGTGCTGAATGAGGAGTCTGAGCTGCTGGGATTATGGGTTTCCTGGGTCAAAACTAAGATCCAGGCTTTCAATGGCATCTTGGATGCTGCTGTCCTGTCTCTACCTGTTTGTGGTGAGGGTGTTGAGGTCGTGGAGAGATTCACTTACCTTGGTAGTGATATTCATGTCTCTGCTGTCTGTGAGCCAGAGGTCAACAGATATCTCGGTCAGTCCTTGGGTGTCATGGATTCATTGAATCATGGGGTGTGGTGCTGTCTGTACCTGTACAAGAGGACGAAAATCCGAGTCTTCAGGTCCTTTGTGCTTCCATTCTTGCTCTCTCGATGTGAGATTTGGACTCTGACCAGGGATCTGAGATGGTGCCTAAATTCCTTTGGTACCATGTCTCTTCGCAGAATCCTTGGCTATCGCTAGTCGGACTTTGTGTCCAACGAGCGGTTGCTGAGAGAGACTCAAATGAGATTTGTTAACTGCATAGTCCGTGAACATCAGCTGCGGCTGTATGGACATGTGGCTCGTTTTCCTGATGCTGTTCCTGCTCACCAGATTCTCTGAGCGAGGGAGTCTCGTGAGTGGAAGAGGCTAATGGGCCGACCACATGCCTCATGGTTGCAGTAGAATAGTAGATTGATCGGCATCTCAAGGAGATGAGGATTGGCCAGGCATCTGACTCGTGGATGGCTAGACGGAGGCCGTTGGACTACAAGGAAACAGCACGGATCATTTTTAGTCTTTGGTATGACTTGACCGCGGTTTGAACCACCAAACTGTCAAACTATTACACCACCGAGTCTCTTTTGGGTTTGTCCCAGCATAATTTTGTCTTTGGTTTATCAATACTGTATGTTAATATACCTTAGCTTTGGTTCATCTGGTGATTATTATTTCCGGTGGGGTTTTTATCGGTTATGAATAGGAACTGTTGGGGTGCAATCAAGGATTGAACTTGGAATCCGAACGTCGGGCCGCTCCAAGATCAAATGAAGCCTCAATGGGCTACTTTGGTGCCCCTCCTCCATTTATGTAACTTTTTAATCCATTATAAGGGTCGTGGGTGAGGGTGAAGTGAGTGCAGGCAGTGACAAAAGGGTAGTGAAGGCAGAAAGTGGTGAGTGGGCAGCGAGGGCAGGCAGTGGTGGTGATAATACTGTTACAGTTCTAGGAACCGTATGCATACAAACCTACAGTTGTCCCAAAGTTAGTTATGCCATTAAGTATATGTGCAGATGGAACCCCTCTTTGTGTGTAGTGGGAAAGCAAAAGGGGTGCGTTGCGATGGTTTTTAGTTTGGTTAATAAATCTTTATATCCCCTCCGTTACGATCCATGGTACCATAGCGCTTGCAGCCTTCGGTTCGCTGGCAACAACGTACCACTGTCCACCTGCGTCTCCGGAGCCTCGTTTCTCGTTGGTTGGTGGTGAGAGAGTTCGGTGGGTTCGTTGGCTGGTTGCAAATAAAGAAGGAAGGTCGTTGGTTGAGTTGGTCCCTTGGTTGTTGGTTGAAGAAGGAAGGTCGTGATCACGGAGGGCCTGCCCACGTCTCGCCTCGGTGGCCCGTCTGTTGTGCTGGTCCGAGTACACCCGACCTTGACCGGGTCTCTCGTTGGGTCCTGTCTGCTGCCCTGTTCTACCTTGGACTCCACGCTCTCCACCTGGGCTCCTTCGCAGACACGGTCTCCACACGTGTGGCTGTGGGCCTAACTGCATGACCTTTGTCAGGTGCCGCACCATGGAGCATCCCTTCCCTCAGAACGTTCAGGTACCAATCGAACTGTGACCTCAGCTCCCTCCCTCCGTGGCTGCAAAAGTCCTTTGCCATTCAACTGGGTTTATTTTGTCTGGGTGTGTGGCACAAGTAGAATTGTATAAGTTTTTGATCATTGTAATTCTTGCCTGTATTATTCTCGCGACAAGTCCACTCTGTGTCCTCTTTTGTAAGTTGCTGTAAAATTGTCGTACTCCATCTCTCTCTTCTGTCCCCTGCATAACACACCAATAAACCTGTTCCTGTACCACATGAATTTCCTCGCTTATGACAAATAAATTATTATTGTATAAATAAATTATATATAAATATTATTGTATAAATAAATTATGTATAAATAAATTAATTATTATTGTATAAATATGACAAATAAATTATATTGTATAAATAAATTATTGTAGAAATGTTCCCAGTTCATTTTTGTCTTTTCCTTCATTGGTCCAGCATGGTTCGGATCTAAGTTTAGCCAGGTCTTTATCCCCGATAATCTGTTCGTTCTAGCCGGTACGTCGTTGGCAGTTCCGCTCGGCTGCATCCGATCCGGAGTTGGGAGAGTAATCCGGTTTGGGAAAGGCGTACCGAGGGTGTGGTTCCCCGGTAGTCGAAACTGCGTGATTAGGTAAATTGATTCTCGACAAAAAGACCCTATGCTACGCGGTTGAGGTATTGGCGTCCACGGTCGGTTCAGCGACCCGCCGCGTCACGGAATTATCCATGAGCGACGGCCTACAATTCCGGGAGTCTGGTGGGAGGCGACGTAACTTCCCCCACCTTGCAGTCGTTCTTGCCACCGGTATCTGTTGCACCTGGCTTGGTGTATGGTAGGGATCCGTCGCCTGTTTCCAATGCCCCGCCGTCACTGGTCATGTCCGCAGCTCAATGTCTGCGTGTTTCTTCCAGACATGTTGTACGACCAATCCGATGATCATCGTTGTGCTGAAGACACCACAAAATGCATGTTCCCTTACTGTTATGTTCTTGCTTATAGCAGCCTGGCTGCCAGCTATCTATCATTTTCTTTGATGCACAGCTGTGCCACCGATGCCCCTCCACCGGTACACCGGTACACCGGTACTCATTTAACCAACCCCAGAAGGAAAACAGGTTGAATCAACCCCAACTGCTGTTAATTCAGTGGACAAACGGGGCTCGAAGTCAGAACTCGAATAATATCTCAAACCAGGCTTGTTCTCTGACATGGAACTTCATAAAGAAGGATTGCATTCATCCCATCAAAACCTGAGCTCGTGTGGTTCTTTGTCCAGCTCTTGGCTGGGGTTCAAACCCAGGATAGACAGCTCGGGGGAGAGTCCGCCTGTCTTTTATTGCTATTCTGCTCACCCAATGATTATTATCATCACTTCGCACGCAGCCTGGTGCTACTGCTTACATCATTGCTGGGAGCGCAACTGTGCCGCTGATGCAGTGCCCCCTTGTTACCAGTAAGGTGGCTACGTTTTGCCGACCTCGGAAGGATGGCAGGCCGAGTCAACCCACCTGGTGTTATTTAACGGTAAAAACCAGGGGATTTTAAGCCAGACACTTTAACCATTAAGCCAACAACAGCTTTAACTCATTGATCATAATTATTCCGTGTTGTATAAATACCGAGTGGTGAGAGCATCCTGGGTCTCCATGACGACGCATCGACGCATCGTGACACCAACGAACAATTTTCAAACCGTCGTTAACTTTGTGCATCGTTCTGTCGGTTTGTTTAAACCGGAACGACGTTCATCGAATTGATTTTTAAAAACTTTTAAACAAAAAGCGATGTGGAGTTACTGCTTCTTCTTGCTGCTCCTGGGAGCCCCCTTGGCAAAGTTTTGTGAGTCTGACCTTGTGAATTAGTTAATCAACTGTCACATTAGTTATCGATTAAG
Organism: Eptatretus burgeri; assembly: GCF_056783735.1. NCBI lineage: Eukaryota > Metazoa > Chordata > Myxini > Myxiniformes > Myxinidae > Eptatretus > Eptatretus burgeri. The sequence continues at coordinate 14,533,238 of NC_140968.1, forward strand.
TTGATACATCACATTATAGTGGATATGTATTGATTGAGTGATTGATAATTATCTCCTGCTCCTGCAGCAAGTGACGCGTTGATGACAATAATAATAATAGACTGATTGAGAAATCTGAAATATCCCCCAACCCGGTGGTCTCTTTCGCAAATATGTTACGAGTTATCGCCGGCATCCTGACCAAATTACGCATTCCTGCCATGGTAACCCACCAGGGGGGCACTGCAGCAGTGACGTCGTCCACCAGAAACGATGCATCCATCTGGCTGAGTTATTCCGAATTGACCCTTACCTGGCACAAGTGTAATCGTTTAGCAATGACTTGCGATTTCACGTTAAAGCAAACAAATGTACCTTCTGGAACATACTCTCGGAGAGCTTGGTTGGGAGCTTTCTCGTCATTGAACTCGTGACTAATCTGGGTTTGATCCTAATGGCAGGGTTGGTTGATTTGTGATCGTTGAAGATCCAATAACCAGTGGTTGATGATGACAAGTGGTTAACCAGTTGTGGTCGTTGAAGATCCAAGAGTGCCGTTTGAATGGAGTATGTTATAGTTATTAAATTTCCTGTTTAACGTTCATTTCATAATTGGCACTTATCTACAAAAGGTGGAAGTGCTGAGGTCTGGATGTGATACAGGCATGATGGCCTAAATTGCCTTGCATTTGGTGTTTATCCATCATTCTAAAATACACAATTTGGTGTCTGTCTGTCTGTCTGGCTGACTGACTGACTGCGATATATTCGGTCGTTACTTATCCAATCTCAACCAAACTTGACAGGAGGACTAAGGGTCACCCGTCGGAGGTTGTAGCGATCATTTTCCTCCCTCCCAAATGTGGTTTTTCTGCCTTGGGTGAAATCCATGTTAAGGTGTATATCGTGTTAAGATAGCTAATCGTGGCATTTTTCTAAGGCCACTTCTACCAACAAAAGTAATAACAACAAAACAATAGTAATACAAAAAATAATATCTTCCTTCCTTCCCCCACACCCCCCCCCCATCTCCCCAAGGTGTTTTTCCTCCTTGGAAAAATGCTGTGTTAACATGTATCAATAGTCAGTATGACGTTTCGAAGGGCACCTTGACCCAAAGTAAAAAAAAAAAAAAAAATAGGACCACAGGTCCTGAAGCTCACCTGAATCAGGAGCAACAGTCAATGACGTCATAAAAATCAAAATTTTTGCTCGTGTGCAGATTGTGGTCACGTAATTGGTTGAAATGGAAGCCCTCTCGATGTTGACAGTGATACTTGTTAACAGGTCATGTTTTTACAGGTTATGTTTATATAGGTCATGTTTTTACAGGATATGATTTTACAGGTTTTTATATAGGTCATGTTTTTACAGGTTTTTTTTTTACATAGGTCATGTTTTTACAGGTTTTTATATCGGTCATGTTTTTACAAGTTATGTTTATATAGGTCATGTTTTTACAGGTTTTTACAGGATATGTTTTCACAGGTTTTTATATAGGTCATGTTTTTACAGGTTACAGATCAGGTTTGTACAGGTTGGAGATGTTTTTGCAGGTCATGTTTTTACAGGTTATGTTTATATAGGTCATGTTTTTACAGGTTTTTATATAGGTCATGTTTTTACAGTTTTTTTTTTTACATAGGTCATCTTTTTACAAGTTTTTATATCGGTCATGTTTTTACAGGTCATGTTTTTGCAGGTTATGTTTATATAGGTCATGTTTTTACAGGTTGTTTATATACGTCACGTTTTTACAGGTTTTTACGGGTCATGTTTTTACAGGTTATTTTTATATAGGTCATGTTTTTACAGGTTGTTTATATAGGTTTTTATATAGGTCATGTTTTTACAGGTCATGTTTTTACAGGTTATGTTTATATAGGTCATGTTTTTACAGGTCATGTTTTACAGGTCATGTTTTTACAGGTGTTTACAGGTCATGTTTTTCAGGCTATGTTTATATAGGTCATGTTTATATAGGTCATGCTTTTACAGGTTATGTTTATATAGGTCATGTTTTTACAGGTCATGTTTTTCAGGTTATGTTTATATAGGTCATGTTTTTACAGGTTACAGGTCAGGTTTGTACAGGTTTGAGATCATGTTTTTCCAGGTCAGGAATGTACAGGTTCAAGATCATGTTTTTGCAGGTTATGTTTATATAGGTCATGTTTTTACAGGTCATGTTTTTACAGGTGTTTACAGGTCATGTTTTTCAGGTTATGTTTATATAGGTCATGTTTATATAGGTCATGTTTATATAGGTCATGTTTTACAGGTCATGTTTTTCAGGTTATGTTTATATAGGTCATGTTTTTCCAGGTTACAAGTCAGGTTTGTACAGGTTTGAGATCATGTTTTTACAGGTCAGGAATGTACAGGTTCAAGATCATGTTTTTGCAGGTTATGTTTATATAGGTCATGTTTTTACAGGTTACAGGTCAGGCTTGTACAGGTTAGAGGTCATGTTTTTACAGGTTATGTTTATATAGGTCATGTTTTTACAGGTTATGTTTATATAGGTCATGTTTTACAGGTCACAGGTCATGTTTTTACAGGTCAGGTTTGTACAGGTTAGAGATCATGTTTTTACAGGTTATGTTTATTACCTTCGCATTCTGCGAAAGGTTATGTATTGGTCGCTGTGTATTTATTTGTGTGTGTGTGTGTGTGTGTGTGTGTGTGTGTGTGTGTGTGTGTGTGTGTGTGTGTGTGTGTGTGTGTGTGTGTGTGTGTGTGTGTGTGTGTGTGTGTGTGTGTGTGTGTGTGTGTGTTTGTTTGTTATTCGCATAACTCAGAAAGTATTAAACCAAATCGCTTGAAATTTGGTGGGAAGATGGGTTATTATCCAAGGAACATTTGATTAGATTTTGGGAGCGATTGGGTCAAAGGTCAAGGTCACGGAAAGGTCAAATTCATATTTTTACCATAGCGCGGTCAATTTTGATCTAATTGGCATGCAACCGATGCCAAAATGTTCAGAATTCATTGCCCAATCTTGTGATGGGCGACATGACACAATTATGTCATTACCCTTGTTAGCGGTTGGGGGTCAAAGGTCAGTGGGGTCACGACCTTTCAAAATATGCGGTTTTTGTCATAACACGGTCAAATCAAAACCGATTTGCATGAAACAAACACCAAAATGTTCACTGTTCTGTTCCCCCCACTCTCATGCCAAGAACAAAAAAGTAGCGGAGGCGAAGGTATGTGCTCTACCGAGTGCCCATTCTAGTATAGGTCATATTTTTACAGGTTATGTTAATATGGGTCACGTTTTACAGGTTATGTTTATATAGGTCATGTTTTTACAGGTCATGTTTTAACAGGTATTTATAGAGGTCATGTTTTTACAAGTTACAGGTCATGCTTTTACAGCATAGAGGTCATGCTTTTACAGGTTTTATATAGGTCATGCTTTTACATGTTTTTACAAGTTATGTTTTTACAGGTCATGTTTTTCAGGTTATGTTTATATAGGTCATGTTTTACAGGTTATGTTTATATAGGTCATGTTTTTACAGGTTTCAGGTCAGGTTTGTACAGGTTTGAGATCATGTTTTTACAGGTTACAGGTCAGGTTTGTACAGGTTAGAGATCATGTTGTTACTGGGCAGGTTTTCACAAGTTACTGGTCATGTTTTTACAGGTTATGTTTATATAGGTCATGTTTTTACAGGTCACAGGTCATGTTTTTACAGGTCAGGTTTGTACAGGTTTGAGATCATGTTTTTACAGGTTACAGGTCATGTTTCTCAGGTCATGTTTTTACAGGTCACAGGTCGTGTTTTTCCAGGTTATGTTTATGGAGGTCATGTTTTTACAGGTTATAGATTTGTACAGGTTAGAGATCATGTTTTTACAAGTTACAAGTCGTGTTTTTGGCTGAGGGAATGACGGTGCTGCTGAAGCAATGTCCTCTGTAGGTTAGACCAGGATTTTTTTTGTTGTTGCGTTTTTGGCCTGATTTCAACCCATTAATGAACGCAGATTTTGATGCGGTCAATACATCTTCGTTCAGCATCAAATATGAAGCTTATGGCAAAGTTTAATGAAAATCATTTGTTTGGTTCAAGCGATAATGACTGGTGTTTACAGACTCACTGATTGACTGACTGACTTGCCTACAGACACTGCTCATCACATAAGTTCACCGGACTAAAGTCCAAGTGAGCTAAAAAAATATTATAAACCACAAACACGTATGATTACCTTTTTTCACAGTCGCTACTGCTGTTTGACATTAAACTGAAAGCGGGGAAACCCGACGTTCTGGAGGCATTATTTGATTATCGCGTCCCCTACAGACGAACGGACCCGAGCCTAGATCTACTGTAATGTATATTCCCCCGAGAGGACAACAACATGTCCCTTCCTGCCGCTCCCAAGCGGTTAACTAGTAAAGTTGAATCATCAAAGCATTTGTTTCCCGATGTTTAAAACATGTCGGATCTGCTGATGAATCCGTCGCACTAACGGGTGAATTTGACTATAACTACCAAGGTGATAACTTTGTGTTAATTTGCCTCTCCATTTTAAAACTCCTTTTTTAAAACCTCCATCAACTCTACAAATGATCTGGTGTATCTGTAAGTGGCAAGAAACCAAGCTGTAACAATCTGTGGACTTGCAGCTCCCATGCCTGATCCGGACGAGGGAGAAGAGCTTGACTCGGATGAGGCACAAGAGGAAGAAGATGGTGTCGAGACGGAGAATTCCTTGATGGATGAGGTGGAAGACATGGAAGAAGCGATGGAACATTTAATAGAAGACGATCGAAATTTCATCCAGAAGATCCGGGAAATGGACACGAAAGCTCAATGCGTCATCGTCGCCCTGATCGTTCTTCCTGTAGTGATCACGATCATCAGTATTACGTGAGTAATAAATGTGTAAAACAGAATCACTGTACTGACACAAACTTGGCATTGTTAGGCCATGGCAGCACGAAGTGAAAAATGGGGCTTGAGCAATCGGTCTCGCACGTACGTACGTAGAACGTACGTACGTGTCTGCATTTTGTGATTCCCTTTTCTCTGCAACCTCTTGTCGGGTTGACGCGAAATTTTCACCATCGGCCATTGGTGTGCCGACTCATGTGGAATGCTATAATGATTATGACGTCATAGGCCATGCGGTGTGGCAGCCATGATGGAAAAAAAAGGAGAAAAGTTGGACCTCGGTATCTCCAAAACCGCTTCCTGGAAAAGAAAATTGAAGCATTCTCCATGGGGAATTCTTTTTTTTTATTTTTGAATAAGGTTCACTTGGCTGTGCCTGGATGGGTTTGAGGGTAGAGGAGTAGCAGCTGCAGCCTGAGTCTTATCCAGGTTCCTCCTGATGACGTCATCTTTGCTTTTTTTGCTCGTTCGGTTTCCTTCTGATGACTTCCATTTGATTTGAATCTAAGTTTTTTTTTTTTAATTAAAAAAAAATCCCATTCTGAATTCAATTGAATGAAGAGGACGTAATGGGTCAGGTGTCCGATCAAAATGGGATGTCTTGGTACCCGGTCATCACTGCCTGTAGTTATAAAGCGGCAGTTCTGGTGTTAAGAGCGAACATCGAAAACCGTTCAACTGAGGAAATTGAAACTTCACCAAATGAAACATTGCCATTAGACATGGTGTATATTACACTGGATGATGCACACCCCCTCAGGAACTTACATGGTGAATTAAACGAAGCCTCGTGCCCAGTGACAACGTCACTTCCTCGCGTTCGAAATTAGTATCATTGTAATCGCTTCGGTCTTTACTGTGCTCAGCTGGTGAAATAGCGAAGAAGAGGAAGAAGAACAATAAGGGTCTTTGTCAGCCTTGGTCGTTATGGAAACGCTCAACAATGAGAATAAAAGCTACTTTGTAAAGGCTTATGAATGTACATTATAGCAGACTTTTTAACGAATAATTTGTACACATTTAACCTCAGAAGTGTAGACAGATGCGATGACAAAATTTCCTGCCAGAACAGTTCGCTCGCACCAAGTCCTTCTGAAGACTGCGCGGTACCATCGGTACTGCGCGGTTCTACTCTCTGAGTACCATCGAGTTATTTATTTTATTCATTGTAATGGTGGATGTTTGGTGTTCGTGCTCGTACAGTGTTGGCAGCATCTTGTGCTTCCGCAAGAAACGATCTGCCAGGCAAGGTGGTGACGAGAATGGAAAAGGAGAAGGGAATGGTGGAGACGGTGACGATGGCGACATGGATGGTGGAGGTGATGATGATGGCGTCATGAATGGTGGTGGTTGTAGGGATTTGTGCAGCGATGATGAGATGGGGGATGATTAAAGACACCACCTTTTTTCCATTCCAGTCATCAACTCGTGAACCATTCATCAGAGGACGATGATATGTACGGAGTATTGAAATTCCCAGGATGAGAACAAAACTTTACATGACATGTTTTTCTTGCATTCCAGAAATTAATAAACTTCCATGACTAATGTGTATTTTTTTTCTTGTTTTTTTTTTTATGACAGTGAAACGACCATGCAGCAATTAAGGGTCACCACAATCTGTGTACATCATGCTGTGTATCGGATTATGAAAGGTTAACATTGAGGGTGTAACGTTGTGCAGCATTTTACTTGTGAACAAGTCCTCAGGCTGATGGAAGGGCAGGGTGGCTGGTGGTGATCAAGTCTTCAAGGTGATGGAAAGGCAGGGTGGCTGGTGGTGAACAAGTCCTCAAGCTGATGGAAAGGCAGGGTGGCTGGTGGTGAACAAGTCCTCAGGCTGATGGAAGGGCAGAGTGGTTGGTGGCTGGTGGTGAACAAGCCCTCAGGTTGATGGAAGGGCAGAGTGGTTGGTGGCTGTTGGTGAACAAGCCCTCTGGTTGGTGGCTGGTGGTGAACAAGTCCTCAGGCTGATGGAAAGGCAGGGTGGCTGGTGGTGAACAAGCCCTCAGGTTGATAGAAGGGCAGGGTGGTTGGTGGCTGGTGGTGAACAAGCCCTCAGGTTGATGGAAGGGCAGAGTGGTTGGTGGCTGGTGGTGAACAAGCCCTCAGGTTGATGGAAGGGCAGAGTGGTTGGTGGCTGTTGGTGAACAAGCCCTCTGGTTGGTGGCTGGTGGTGAACAAGTCCTCAGGCTGATGGAAAGGCAGGGTGGCTGGTGGTGAACAAGCCCTCAGGTTGATGGAAGGGCAGGGTGGCTGGTGGTGAACAAGTCCTCAAGCTGCTGGAAGGGCAGGGTGGTTTATGGCTGGTGGTGAACAAGCCCTCAGGTTGATGGAAGGGCAGGGTGGTTGGTGGCTGGTGGTGAACAAGTCCTCAAGCTGCTGGAAGGGCAGGGTGGCTTATGGCTGGTGGTGAACAAGTCCTCAGGTTGATGGAAGGGCAGGGTGGCTGGTGGTGATCAAGTCTTCAAGGTGATGGAAAGGCAGGGTGGCTGGTGGTGAACAAGTCCTCAAGCTGATGGAAAGGCAGGGTGGCTGGTGGTGATCAAGTCTTCAAGGTGATGGAAAGGCAGGGTGGCTGGTGGTGAACAAGTCCTCAAGCTGATGGAAAGGCAGGGTGGCTGGTGGTGAACAAGTCCTCAGGCTGATGGAAGGGCAGAGTGGTTGGTGGCTGGTGGTGAACAAGCCCTCAGGTTGATGGAAGGGCAGAGTGGTTGGTGGCTGTTGGTGAACAAGCCCTCTGGTTGGTGGCTGGTGGTGAACAAGTCCTCAGGCTGATGGAAAGGCAGGGTGGCTGGTGGTGAACAAGCCCTCAGGTTGATAGAAGGGCAGGGTGGTTGGTGGCTGGTGGTGAACAAGCCCTCAGGTTGATGGAAGGGCAGAGTGGTTGGTGGCTGGTGGTGAACAAGCCCTCAGGTTGATGGAAGGGCAGAGTGGTTGGTGGCTGTTGGTGAACAAGCCCTCTGGTTGGTGGCTGGTGGTGAACAAGTCCTCAGGCTGATGGAAAGGCAGGGTGGCTGGTGGTGAACAAGCCCTCAGGTTGATGGAAGGGCAGGGTGGCTGGTGGTGAACAAGTCCTCAAGCTGCTGGAAGGGCAGGGTGGTTTATGGCTGGTGGTGAACAAGCCCTCAGGTTGATGGAAGGGCAGGGTGGTTGGTGGCTGGTGGTGAACAAGTCCTCAAGCTGCTGGAAGGGCAGGGTGGCTTATGGCTGGTGGTGAACAAGTCCTCAGGTTGATGGAAGGGCAGGGTGGCTGGTGGTGAACAAGTCCTCAGGCTGATGGAAAGGCAGGGTGGCTGGTGGTGAACAAGCCCTCAGGTTGATGGAAGGGCAGGGTGGTTGGTGGCTGGTGGTGAACAAGTCCTCAAGCTGCTGGAAGGGCAGGGTGGTTTATGGCTGGTGGTGAACAAGTCCTCAGGCTGATGGAAGGGCAGGGTGGCTGGTGGTGAACAAGCCCTCAGGGTGGCTGGTGGTGAACAAGCCCTCAGGGTGACTGGTGGTGAACAAGCCCTCAAGCTGCTGGAAGGGCAGGGTGGTTTATGGCTGGTGGTGAACAAGTCCTCAGGTTGATGGAAGGGCAGGGTGGTTTATGGCTGATAGAGGGACAGGGTGGCTGATGGTGGTTCCACAGCTCAAAATGCACAGAAATATGT
>NC_140968.1:14544273-14619273 GCF_056783735.1 Eptatretus burgeri
GTCTGTGTATGTGTGTGTCTGTCTGTCTGTATGTGTGTGTCTGTCTGTGTGTGTATGTGTGTGTCAGTGTGTGTCTGTCTGTGTGTCAGTGTGTGTGTCTGTGTATGTGCTTTACTCCTGCCTTTTTTGCATCCTTTTGCGAACGAAATATTGCGTTCATTCGATTCACAAATGTTGAGAAAATTTTTTTTTGGCCTTTCGTGTTCTATATAGATTGCAGTAGATTAATGAAATATTTCGATTTATAAAATCCATCAAACAGGTCGACGTTGAAAATTGTGAACAAGTCGAAGTTTTCACACGAAGTTGGAAACGTGTTTTATTTATTTTCCCTATTTCGAGACGATCAAGTTTTTACCATCATCGGTGCGTTTCCGGTTTGATCGTTTCGTTCCTCGTTCCCTGCCCTTGAGCTCAGACTCGGTTGTTTGAAGAAAATTCTTCTTCTTGGATCAAGTTCTTCCGTTGGAAATCATCGTCACGTTCGTCGTGCCTTTTACAATGTCCGGAGCGTCGGGATTTCGGGATTTCTCCGTGAATTGCGATTAGGCCGCGAATCAGGCGGCGTTTCCTAGGAGGCGATCCGACACCGGAAGTGAGTCTCGGCCTGTGAATTTTCCGGGATCGTGTGTGCGGTTCGTTCTTGGTTCCTCAGCTGGTTCTGCACGATCACTGCGGCATCAGGTACGTCGGGACCAGTAAACTCCAATTGCACCACGTACGTTGTACCTTCTTGTATTCCTTGATGTCGTCTCTTCCATCCGCAGTGCCTGATGTGATGAACATTTTTCCTCATTTATACAACAAGGACAAAATGTGTCCAAGAGCCGCGTCCTAAACACAACAACAACAACAACAACAACTTCCGATATTTCGTCACGTGCCTTGATGGAGCCAATAGCGAGACCCGTCATGGAGGCTCCTCGTTCATGACGAGAAAATCGTGTATTTACGAAATTACAACACATTATATGGAATAATCTTTAAATAGTAACGTGAACTTTTCGAAACTTAAAAGCAAATGTCCGAATATATTTAAAAGTTCATGATAGACGCTCTCAAAAGGCACCGTCTATGTGAGGATGTGTAGAGGTGTTTAGTATTTAAGGAGATCCGGATCTTGTGTATATACAAGAGCTGAGTCCGAAAGGTTTTGTCTGAACAAGCAGAAGAAGCAACCAAGAGGACATTAGCTGCTCCATTGCGATTTTGTGGGAATTCGTTTTACAATCTCGAACTGCGGCGGATATGCGAGAACTCCCAGTGTGTGTCAAAAACCCTGATTCCCCCAAGTTGTGGTCCCAACGTCAATTTGATTGTGACATTGTGCTTGAAAAACAGCAACAACAACAACACACACACACACACACACACACGTTTTTTTTTTTTATCAATTCTTGCTCTCCATATTTATGAGGTAGGAAGATGATTTGTTATCAAAAATCATTTGGATAAGCATACAAAATGTCCTTGCGCTGTGCAAAACAGTGTTTCATCTTCGAGTACTTTCGGACACGAAAAAAAGAACGTGTCAAGTTGACGATTACTCGTTTGACTTTCCTTCCTGTGCTGAGCTCGTGATGCTGGGATCCCAGGTTCACGTCCAATAAGGTGTTGATTCGTCCTTTATCTCCTGATGTCTCTCGTACGTCATGTGAAAGAACGCTCCATCCATTGGGACCTTACTCTGTGCAGAGCGTCGGTGCTGCCTAATCAGTCTCCTTGGCTATTGGGTGCAATCCTGGACGGGTCGCCACTCCGACGCAGGATACCAGCATGCTGATACTCATTTTGCCGACCTCGGAAGGATGACGGGCCGAGTTAACCCCACCTGGTATTAACTCAACAGCTGAGCGGGATTTGAACTCAGGACCCGAGGATCCAAAGCCCGCCACCCCTAATCGTGAAGCCAACACCAGGCACAAACGAGCACTAAAACCCCCATTTCCCCAATCTTGTCTGACTTGTCTCCTAATGTTATTGTCCTGCAGATGATGTATGTACAAGGTTCTCGATAAGCTTTCGTTCGGTGCAGAACAACCCCAAAAAGTGAATTGTGCACACCTAGTATTTGTACAAACTTTGACGGACATTTTTTTTTGAAGTGCAACCTGTATTCCCCACCTTACCACGTATCCAGTGGAAGGGTATGGCAGGAGTGGGAGGTAGTTCTGGCTCTGGTTCAGGTGCTGGAAGTCCCACTGAAGCAGGTAAACAGGGAACAGCACAGGGTGGAGCAGCTGACAGAGGTCTCGGTCACGCTGTGGACTTTGTGCTGTCCAATGCGCGGTTGGTGCTCGGAGTTGGTGGAGCTGCTGTGCTGGGTATCGCCACCCTCGCCGTCAAGCGGGTGAGCAACTCGCAGACGTGATAAATGTGAAAACTTATTTTTGAGTTGTCTACTCCATTCCTGACCGTTGTAGTTTGATTCCTGACAGATTAGGATTCGATTGCAAGCCTTTGTCTCGTTTCACATGATCGATGAGCTTTTCTTTGTAGAACATGCTCTCTTCTGCGGGGGGGGGGGGGGATGTTAAGGTGGTCCTTCCTTTTTTTTTTTTTTTTTTTTTGGTATTATAGTAACCAGGGTACTTTTTTGAAAGGAGTGGGTCATTATGTGCCACTCCACGAGCCAAAGTACAAGTTCCTGCTGTGAAACTTCTCATGAGCGATGCCATGCACAGACAACTCGGTGTAACCTTCCCAATGACGAGCTCGTTACACAAATGCACTTCTTTGGGGGGGGGGGTGAAAGTGCTGTATTTAGTTGGTGTGATGCAACCTTGCATTAATATACATACTTCTCAACAACAATATTAAACTTCTGGGTCAAAGGTAATGTGTGGAATGTGGTTTCTTCCTTATGAAATACCAGGTAAATATATCTGGAAATTGTAGATCACAATGAAAGGCATTGTCACATGCACAATAGCACACCAACCCGTATAGAATTTTTGTATTTAACTTGTCGGTAGTTACGAGTGTTGCCCAAAAGTAATAGTTATAAAGCTGCAGCCTATGTGAATGTGAAAGTTCCCTTTGTCAAAGGATAAATACATGTTTGATATTATACGCTTGCGTGTGTAAAGCTCTCGTACATTCCACACGGCTATCGATGTCCTGTTCCATTTAATACATGTCCTGCCTGTCCGAAGGTTTACGATCGTGCAGTCAGCGTCCCGAGCAGCCCGCTAAAGCAGGTTCAGAACAACAGGACATTGGCTGCTCCATTGCGAGCAGCATACGAGGAGCCAGCGTGGCCCACCCTTGGACATGGACCTTCACTTAGTCGCTCGATGGTGGAGCTACCACAGGAACGCCCAGGGGAGAAATCTATCAAGATTCCTCCAAAGAGTAAGCCTTCTTGACCCTCACTCTTCATTGGGCACACGGGCCTCATTTTAAAAAAAGGAAGTCAAACTTGCTAAAGTGGTGCAACGTGTTGTGGAAGCTTGGCAATCAGAGGCTCGTCCAGCTTGTGTGTTTGAGCATAAAAAAATAATTTGCAAGTCTCTTCATCAATTGATTACAATTCATTCTCTCTGGTGGTCACATGAGTGTCTCTCTCTACCTGATTCTGTCTCCAAGTGGGCCTTGAGGTTTCTCTTACTTGGATTCACCTTTACATGTCAGTAGGTTGGTATTGCATTAATCTCTGCTTGCCTATCTTTAACCTCCGCCATCGAAGATGGACGGAGGTTACCGTTTTCACCCCTGTCTGTTTGTTTGTTTGTGAACAGTATTACGGAAAAACTCCTGGACGGATTTCGACGAAACTTGGTGGGGGATTAGGTATTGTCCAAGGATCATGCCATTAGATTTTGGACTTGGCCCAAAGTCCAATATGGCCGCTATGGCGGCCATTTTGAACAAATATTTGAATTTTTGTTTTTGCATTTCTACATGTTTTAAGTGATTTCCAACCCCCCCCCCCCAAAAAAAAATGTTAGACAAAAAAATACCAAATTTTGCAACTTTTTTTTCCAAAAAATTTTCGATTTTATTTGAAAAATATTTGATTTTTTTTTTTTGCATTTCTACATGTTTTAAGTGATTTCCAACCCCCCCCAAAAAAAATTGTTAAAGAAAAAAACATTTTGCAGCTTTTTTTTCAAAAAAATTTCGATCTTATTTTTTTCGCATTTTCACATGCGCGTCGATCTAGTTTAGTGTATTCAATCGTGGTTCAGTAGAGTCTGATCCGTTTTGACCTACAATGAATAGGATATCAGGTTCACTTAAGTGACCCAGCAGTATTGGCGGCGGAGGTTTTGCACTCTACCGAGTGCTCCCCCTCTAGTTAACCTCCGCCATCGAACATGGACGGAGGTTACTGTTTTCACCCGTCTGTTTGTTTTTGTCTGTTTGTTTGTTTGTGAACAGTATTATGGAAAAACTCCTGAACGGATTTGGACGAAACTTTGTGGGGGGATTAGGTATGGTCCAAGGATCATGCCATTAGATTTTGGACTTGGCCGAAAGTCCAATATGGCCGCTATGGCAGCCATTTTGAAAAAATATTTGAATTTTTGTTTTTGCATTTCTACATGTTTTAAGTGATTTCCAACCCCCCCCCAAAAAAAATGTTAGACAAAAAAATACCAAATTTTGCAACTTTTTTTTCCAAAATTTTTTTGATTTTATTTGAAAAATATTTGATTTTTTTTGCATTTCTACATGTTTTAAGTGATTTCCAACCCCCCCCCCCAAAAAAATTGTTAAAGAAAAAAACATTTTGCAGCTTTTTTTTCAAAAAAATTTTGATCTTATTTTTTCGCATTTCCACATGCGCGTCGATCTAGTTTAGTTTATTCAATCGTGGTTCAGTAGAGTCTGATCCGTTTTGACCTACAATGAATGGGATATCAGGTTCACTTAAGTGACCCAGCAGTATTGGCGGCGGAGGTTTTGCACTCTACCGAGTGCTCCCCCTCTAGTTGTTTCTGCTTTCACTTGTTTAATAACATTCTTTTTCAGTTTTATTTCTACGTTTGCCTATATTTATATTTTATAGCCTTTATTTATATATTGGCCAGTATAGGATTTTGTAGTTTTGGTACCCTTGCATTGATGATGTCCTTCAGTTTAAGGGCGTTTTGCATGAACACATTCACCTTTATGTGTTGCCGATGAAGCTGCTCTCCAGGAGTAGTGTTTTTATGTTGTAACAGTTGTTTGATTCGGACTAGAGTCCTGATACCAATTGTGACTACCAGTGTCACGGTGGACCGTGGGTGGATACGAGATCAAATTTTTAAAACTTACTCAAGAGGGCTTTTTGTGCCAATTTATAATGGCTGTGGTTTGACCCTTTCAGTTAATTACTCTTTCCAGTTCAAATAATGCAATTCACTGGAGTGCATACAACTGCCAAGCTGAACAGTTCATGTTTTGTATCCCACTGAGAGCCAGATCTGCATCCAGACCTTAACCAAATTCTAATCAGCTTGTATTGTTCTTGCTACCTGAGATAGAAAGAGAGAAAGGAAGAGGAAGAAGAATGGAAGGTGTTCAGGGCAAAAAATGGTCTCCATTGTAATGTCACATCCATGAAGACAAAGTATTACGTGCCAGTCTGGTCGGTGATTGCTCATACGAAGGCCATCGACATTCAGTTAAACGCTGCAATGAGACTAGTGTCTGGAACCCGCAAGCCAACAAAGACCGAGTGGCTTCCTATCGTCTGCAACATTGCTCCACCAGTCGTCCGTAGGGATGTACTATCATCCCGATACTTCAACTGCATTTTGGCAACCGAAATTCCAGCCCAGCTTCTTCTCAGTGATCATCCACGCTCTCGCCTTAAGTCCCGAACACCACCGTTGAACCGTGCCGAGCTCCTTACTGGAGCCCATCAAAGTGAAGCCGACTTGTGGAGGGTCAGCTGGGAGGCTGTCACAGCTCTGAATAAACATATTGTACATGATACAACCATTCCTCCACTCCGTTTCAGGCAATAGACAGCCCCACGTAGGCTGTCTCCCACATAGGCAATAGACAGCCCTCAACAGGCTCTGCACTGGAGAGGGCCGTTGCGGTAGTACCCTCCACCGATGGAGGACGAGGCCGGATGGACTATGTGACTGCGGAGGAGTTCAAACGATGGAGCACATCACGTCGCACTGTCCCTTGCGGAAGTTATCGGGAGGACTTTCAGCTCTCCACCAACTCACCCCTGAAGCAGCCGCGTGGCTGCAGAACCGGACATTAAACTTTAGCGCAATCCATATTGGCCATATGCAAGAAGAAGTTCCATGAAACCAAGAGGAGTTTTTATGTCACTAAACTTTAGCGACAAATAACAATAAAAACCTGATCAGGATTTTATTTATTTTTAATATAAATGCATTTGTGTGTTCATTTGTCCTTGTATGAATTGGCCAATATGCAGGTCACTCAATTCACTTATGGGTAGTTTTATGGTTAAATGCTATCGAAGCTTCAGCCTTATTTGTGTTTTATTGTGACAATGTCGGATACACTTTCTTTCACAGGTCCGTCTGTCGATTGCCTGCAAAATGACTGTTCAACTCATTGCATCCAGAGCCAGGTGTCTGAATCATCTCGGTCAGTATCGACTGGTTCACCCTCATTACAGGAGTGCCTGTTGTTGTACTGCCACAAACACGTGGATATTCCCCCAGCACATGCAGCACAGGCACGACAGGTAGTTACCCTCTCCCGTCTACAGTTTCACTTGCAATAGAGGCTCACTTTTATGCGAGCTGTTGCTCAACAAGTCCCTATGGATCTCTTTCACAGGTGGCATTGGACGTGTGTGGTGAGCTTCGCGCATTTTTGCGGTCACGTCGGCCCGATCTCCCTTTAGCGGAGCCAAGTCTAGGCGGTGCACTGTACGAGGGTCTGGCAGCTGGCCGTTGCCACCACCTTGCACTAGCGCTACCTTTGACCTTAGAGACTCGACTGTGGACAGCTGTGCCAGCTGAGGACACCCTTTTCAGCTGCCCGGGACATTGGTTGCTCCGGCGGGACAACACAGAGTACTTTCCACGTGGTGTGAGTGCTTGGGATCGGCTGCTTGTTGGCGGTTACCTTTCCCCCAGTTCTGTCACAGACGTGCTTCGTAGTGGCTTCTTGGACTCCATGAATTGGCCTGTGATTGGAGCACTGCTTGGCTATGTGATACGACCAGCATTGCAATCGCACTCAGAACCAGGGTACTTGGCGCTCGAGGTTTCGTACAGGGATGATACCATGTGGCCAAGTGAGCAACTTAACTCGACGCTGACGTTGGAGGTACTGCCACGTGTAGAACTGACTGAAAGTGGTGAGATTGCACCTCCTGGTGTTGGGCAAGACAAGGAATCAGAGCGGCGGCGGATTCTCATTGCTCGACCTCCAGGTGGATCTGGCTCTGAAGCTCTTTGGCGTGAGAGTTTCCGTGCAGCAGAAGTAGCACGCCTGGCACAGCTCGACATCACGGACCATGGTTGTCGGAGGTTGGCCGTTTGCTTGCTCAAATCGGTGGCACGGGCACACGACACGCTTACACCGCTCAATTCGGAGCTACTGCGCTCGCTGCTGTTGCACGCCAGCGATGAGCCGGTACATTGGGGCAGAACAGCTCTCGCGGAGCGCTTTGTGGAGCTGTTGCAACGACTTGTTGGCTGCTTGGAACGAGGCTTGTTGCCGGCCTATTTCTGTCCCCAGAAGAACCTCCTCGAGGGCAGAAGTGAAGCACAGCTTGACGAGATGGGCTTCCTCCTATACAGTGCACTTGGCAAGCCAGAGACCCTGCTCAGAGCTTGACTTGACTACTTTGGTCCTGAATAAATTAATTGTTTGGCTGAAGGTACACTTCTCACTGTAGAATGAATGGAGCACTGCTTGGCTACATGAGACGACCAGCACTGTAATTGTTCTCAACCAGGGTTCTGTCTGCTCTTCTTGTCGGCTTGTCTTGTTACGTATTGTTCATCTTACGTCAAAGTCTTGGGCAAGTTTCTCTGGACCAACTGAGTGACCACAGGCTGCAAAGTGCTCGGTCTCATGTAATCATTTATTCGAGGGTGTGTACGATTTGGCTGTAGCTGTAGAAATGGGCATTACGATTGGGCGATGTGGAAGCTGTAAGTTACGATTGTTAATCAGCCTCCAATGCTCACTCTATTACATTCGAAACAGGGATTCTCAATGCAATGGTGTCATTTACGAAGCCAAACTCACACGTTCATCTGCAAACTCCTTGCTGGTCTGGGAGGGGGGTGTTGTATGTTGCCTGGAGTGGTTGAACGTACAGGTTGGAGCAGGTCGATTTGATTTGTGCTGACCTTAACAAAAGCAAGAATATTAAAATAAATACATAAACGAACCAGTTTTATCATCTTTCGTATTTTTATTCCAAATAAGGTGTGCATCGCTGCTCTCTCATTAGTGGCAGAAACACCGAACCTGCACTGCTCAGAGCATACAGAGCTGTTGAGGATGTTGTATTGTAATTGCTTATAACATGCTCCTGCCACAAGGATGTGATGAATTGAAGGAAGAGTTGTGGTTTCTTCCTCCTGTGGAGCTTACCCGAACAGAATAAGTTTTGCGTAAATCTGAAAAAGGCAAATACGATGCACTCTAAACAGCTCAGGACAATGTTTGTAGCATCTTCCCTTCTACTCCACAGATTTCTCACTTGGTTACGGAGTTGATTTCCCCTCCCCCCCCCCTTTTATGGTACCCTTGGACAGAACCATATGCTGATCAGCTTCATCTTCACACTTTGCTAAGTGTCAAACGCTGTTGACTTGTAGTTAAAATGTGACATGGCACAGCTGTGACGTTATCTAAACAAGTGGAGGAACTGCTTCTTGTATGGAAACAAAGGGGCTTGCAGCTGCAGCCTTGATTGTGGTGTCCTTGAACAGTATTGCAGAATGACCATTGCACATAAAAATGGTAATAAAACATCTTTCAGGGTATGTTTGTGCTTTTTCTTTAAATTGCAATTGTCGATGATCACAGGTATATTACCGAAAGTAAAGTCATTTTAATGTAAGTTTTGAATTGGGGCTGACAGGATGGCCTCGAGATAAGCATCCTCACCACTATACTATCCAGCCGAGGTTTGAATCCCGACCCAGCTATAAACTGCCATCTCGGTGTTTCACAGGCAGGGTTATTTATCAATGTGTGTGTGTGTGTGTGCCGTCCCTCGGATGGCCGTTAAACTGGGCATACCATCTGTCAGCACAAGTTGGTGAACTTTAAATATCCCATGTTGTCCTTCGCAAAGAGAGGGGTAAGCTATCACCAGCACCCTGAACAAATTACAAATTCCTGCCCGAACTACCGCTGGGAGGGGGATGGTAAACCGCCGAGCTTAAACTGCTTCGGCAGAACCAACAATCGAATGCAGAGTATGACACATCGGTGTTTTGAATTATTTGACTTGGCAAGCTGTGCTTTAGGCTAGGTGTAGTCTTTTGTTGAGGTCCACATCTCAAACGTATTTCATAAAGGAACTTGACGACACACGATAGTTTGCCTTGCTCAACCTGAATCGAGCGCAGTTCACGATTACCGAACTGCTTTGAAATCCAAAAGCGTTGAGACGTTACAATTTCCTTTTATGTTCCATAATTGGCTGCATGTCTTGAAGGAGCTCTTTCCTCGTGTTGGTGGTTCTGAGCGTCTCACTGTCGATCTGGATCTGCTTGCGTCGTGTTTCAAGAACGGATGTAAAACATCTCCACCGCTCAACACCACCGTTTTATCCTCATCATACTTTATTTGAAGCTCCACTTCTATCTTGCATTTCCCAACAGTGTATTGATCAAGAGGATTGTTTGATGATAGCGATGTATATTTGTCACAATCACTTGGTTCGTTTGAATATTCAGTTAAACAAAGGAAACTATTCAAAATGAATGACTATTCTTCATGATAACAAGGTGTTCTTCATTTCCATCAAACACCTTTAAAGAGCAGGTTTTGGGTCGCTGATGACCGCGTGATTTGAAGGTTGTAAGCACATTAATAAACGTGGGGTATTTATTTTCTTACATTTGAAACTCAAAATACGCTAAAATTTACTTTTCAGTTAAAACTTTTGTCAGTGATCGGAAAACAGACCAGAAGTTACCGAAGATGCTATGACGTCACGTTCTCCGAAAACTTCGTGAACATTCGGAAACAGCGTATAAACAATGGTGAGATGCGAATCAGAGTGATTTCAGCGGCGATGAAATTGAGCGTTTTCATTCCAATATTGCCGAGGACGAGTCGGAGGATGATGGGAATTTATACCATGGAGTTTCTGGCCCTGAGCCATATAAATTTGAGCCACTCGCAAGTGCCAGAAAACGGCCTATTTCGTGTACAAGTGGCAGGACTGACTGTCCGGCAGTTCACACTGACAGACTCCACCAGACAGATTGGTTTGTAGATTTTCATTTTCTTGTTCAATGCATAAAATATTGTAAAGTTTGATTTGTCTGTGACTTGATATAATAGTTTTTTTTTAACTCTCTAGTAGCCTGGTGTTGGCTCAGTGGTTAGGATGGTGGCTTGGGATCCTAAAGTCCTGAGTTCAAGCTCCGTCAGCCGCTGAATTAATACACCAAGAGGTTGACTCAGCCTGTTCATCGTTCCGAGGTCGGCAAAATGAGTACCAGTTCTAGTGTGTGTACTGGTCGAGGGGCACTGCATCAGCGACACAGTTGTGCTTCAAGAAATGATAGCTGCCATACGACCACCACCAACCCTCGAGTCACTCAAGAGTCAGAAATATAATGGACCCAAATATATTATACACCGTAGCCTTGGCGTTGAAGTCTTTCTGACAGCTGAGCTTGACCCCAGCGAAAGTGAACAGTTCAAACAAACCCCAACTTTCAAGAGACTGTTGTGGCATATCTATCTATAATTCCAGCAGTGTGTGTGTCTGTCTGCTGTTTCTCGACAACCACTGGTCCGATCTAATTGAAACTTCCCAGGTATATTTCTGGGGACCTGAGTATGTGCCTTTTCAAGGTTTGATATTAATCGGACAAGTGCTTCCCAAGGACACGTTGCTGCGTAGGTGGGACCTTTGGGGAAGAGATTCTCAGCCACGTTCCCCATTATGGGTTACAACGTACGGACTTCCGGATAGTGTATTCTAATAATTTCTCGATTTCTTATATGCATTTATAGATAAACACAATGCCCCAATCCTTGAGAGGTGACAGTGGGAGAAAATGAAGCAGGAGCCAGCTGAGGAGGAGAAGGCTGAATGGTGGGCACAGCGTCACGCTTGTTTTGAAACCGTCACTCATTGCGTTGCCTTCGTAATCCTCGGCTGTGAAATGGTCACCACAAATGACACGTCGATCCAAAGGGTCCTCTTTACCCGTTTTCTTTGGGGGAAAATTCACCCGTTTTGTTTGTACAAATCTTATCCACTGCCGGCGAATGTTTGATTCCTTCGGGAATCGGTGGGAGCGATTACCCGTTTTCCAGCCATTTTCACAAAACATGGCGACACACGTGCGAGGCATGATGTACAAATATCCAAATAACTTTGTTCTACAATAATTCAAAATAAAAAAGGATAATATAGACAGTTGCAAGCTCGAAAGAACTGCCCGCTGAACTGGACACTTCTTCAATGAGTCAGTGAGCACCGCTTTGTTTTGGAGAACGTGACGTCACCATCCATATATGAGCACACGGCTGTTTTTTTTCAACGGCCTCGAGAAATAACAACCTCGGAGTTAAATTTCATAAATTTTGCCAATAGTTAGGCAACCACAATAGTTTGTAGCAAACTATTTAATGCACATATAATCATATTGATAAATTTTCAGAACATGTTTGGTGACCTGCAACCTGCTCTTTAAGTAGCACAAAGCTTGGAGAAATTGTCTTGACTTCCTGGTTCTTTGATTGGTCATGTCCATTACTGAGAGCTATCCTTGTAATTCCATGTTTCTTACCCTAATCCCCCCTCCTTCTCATTCAATAGAAGATTTTGATTAGATTCGGACTTGAAATTTTAGTTTAGCTTCCCTTTCAATGATTAAAAACACAAACCACAGTTTTATACTCTCATACAATCTCATAAAAGTGCTTCAGTAGAAAGTGATGGTAACAATAAATATCTGAACACAGCACTCTTCCTCTTTGTATGTAACAGTGCCGCCCCGACGAGCAGATGATGCTTCTCCTCCGGCTCTTACGGCCGGATCCCACCGTCGCCACGAAGTTGCGGCGGGACAATCCAGTCAACCGGATAATACGGTGCTGCTTCACTCGCACCTGCACCCAGAGGTGTGGTTTGTCGCTCTGCAATGAATAAATCATATATTAGAGTTCTCTCATGGAAACTTGCAACGGTCCCCTTTACATGTTCCGTGTCGCGTGGGCTTACTTGGCTGCACGTAAGGAACGTCGTGCAGATCCAAAATTGCCTGTAATCTCCGCAGTTCTCTTTGTAATGTGATGTATTCCTTTTCACAGAACATGGGTGAAATAAAGTAACAGCATTTGGCAAATCAGTCGAGGAGTTTGGAAAACATTTTTGTTGTTGTTGTAAATTGGCATATGGGGTGAGGTAGGTCAGGGGTATCAGCGGGGCAAACAGTCAGTGATATACACAGCAGTCTTACTAATGCGGTGAACATCCTTAGAGTGATAACAAAACTGGCTTGTTAACATTCCCATTTCAACTGTTGGCAACTCAGATACGAATCCCAATTCCGATGCATGCTTGTCCATTGTCTATGAATGTCCTTGTAATTCAAGTAAAAGGAACATCTACCCAGTGCCTGCATCCTTGCAATTTACATACACGAGCTTTAAATCAACGGAAGAATAAAAACATAAATCAAGAAAGCATCCCAAAATGCAAAGCCCTCCAAGTGGGCTTTGTGATCGACCGAAACATGACGAAAACAGCAGCGAAAAAAAAAATGTACAATTTGTGAATTGTATTATTTACTCCATATTATAATAATGAAGGTTTGTTGAAAATTTGATGACTAAAGCTCAAATGGTAAAAACGTTATGGCCTGGACAGAAATATAGAAATGAGCAAGCGGTCTGTGACCAGTACTGGTGAAATCGGTCACTGCGTCCTTGACCTTTGGGCCTCGAAAACTACATGCTTCTAGATTTTGATTGGTGAACCAACTCAGTGCCTGAATATGTAAAACTTGCTCAAATTTCAAGGAAATCGGATGAGAATTGACCTTTGACCGAATTATTAATTTGTCTTCCCCCATTTTCTCATCATTAAGGTTTGTTGAAAATTTTGCCGACAAAAGTTCACATGGTGAAAAAAACATAAATAAATGAAGAAGCCATGAAACTGAAACAAACAAACAAACAAACAAAAACAACCACACACCCACACTCCACACTCCACACTCCAGTTACTTGACTCGTATATGCCATGCTCACACGTTTAAAGGCGCTGTCACACCTTGACGATTTAGCCAGCAATGGCAACGTATAAAAATGTATGTAAAACATTGGCGTACGCTGAAATTTTGATGTTTTTTTTAAAGTTTTGGTCGTATTCATAAAGTGTTGGTCGTATGCATAACATATTAGTAACGGGCACAGAACGTTTCGTTGTCTTATAGATAACTTATTCCAACGAATGCTTAGCCTGTTGTCGGCGTTCACAACCTATGCCCAACGATAGTTTAACTTAGGCATAGCGCGCTGCACGTATCGCCGACGAACTCGTGGCGTAGCCTGTTAAAAACCTGCCGCACGCCGATTTAAATAATAACCACCTGAGAATTGGAAGTGTCAACATTGCAGTCACACCTTGCCGGTTTAGCCAGCGTATGCCGACCTATGAAAAATGTGTCTAAAACGCTGGCACACATCGAATACGGTATGGGTAAGTTGTGTATACGTTAAGAGCACGCTGAAAAACGATGAAGTATGCCGTCATATTTCGTGGTACGTTTAGTACATCGTGAAATTTCAAGCATGCTAAAAATTTTACGACGTACTCGCCGTATGGCTCACACGTTCCGCCATGCTGGGAATAAGTTATAGGCACGATATGCGATCGTTGACACACGTTGACACAAGTTCCTTATAAGTTACTCATAAGTCGAAACACGTCGAGGTAATGTTTAGCATACCCGGAACTTATTTTCTCCGTCAAGGAACATTTTCTTTTTTTCTCCTTGGCTCCGTGAAGGCACGTGACGAAATATCTGGTTGTTGTTTTTTTTATTATATCACGAATTTTAAAATATATTCGTACATTTGCTTTTAAGTTTCGACGTCGACGTGACAATATCTTAAAACAGAAAATATTCACAGAGGAGGAACTAAGAATAAGACATGAGCAAACTGAAGAGGCAATCGGACGTGACGTAACGGCACGTGACGAAATATCGGAAGTTATTGTTGTTTTTTTTATTTTTTTTTTAAACGCTGCCAATACGCCATAATACGGTAGCTGTAAATTAGAAACACGTTCAGCAAGTTCTGTGGTCGTCCGGAATACGTCAATCAAATACGTCTACATACGTCAATATGCGTCAATATGCGTTGGAGGTACGTTACACATAGGTTCAAAGCACATTACTCATAGGTTAGAAATAAGTTTTGGGTACGCTAAGCATTACCTCGACGCGTTTCGACTTATGAGTAACTTACAAGTAACGTGCCTCGACGTGTGTCAACGATAGTGTAATGTGCCTACAACACGTTACTCTTAGGTTATAAATAAGTTTTGGGTACGCAAAGCATTACCTCGAAGCGTTTCGACTTATGAGTAACTTACAAGTAACGTGCCTCGACGTGTGTCAACGATAGTGTAATGTGCCTACAACACGTTACTCATAGGTTAGAAATAAGTTTCGGGTACGCTAAACATTACCTCGACGTGTTTCGACTTATGAGTAACTTACAAGTAACATGTGTCAACGATCGCATAACGTGCCTACAACTTATGGCCAGCGTAGCGGAACTTGTGAGTCATACGCTGGCATACGTCGTAAAATTTCAAGCATGCTAAAATTTGAGGACAACCGCAAAGTACGACGTATGGCAGCGTTTTTCAGCGTGCTCTTAATGTTATCAAAACTTACCCAAAACGTATTCGACGTGTGCCAGCGTTTTAGAAAAAATTTTCATAAGTCGGCATACGCTGGCTAAATCGTCAAGGTGTGACAGCGCCTTAACATTGGATGTGCAGGCGCCATCAACTTCATCACGTTCTGGTTTAAACGGGAGCTTTCCTTCAAAGATCTGAACCGTGCCAAAAGACTGCCATTAATGTTGGGAAACGCAATCCTCTCCCCGGTCGAGACCGAAGGGCCCTCTCTCCCACTGTGGTGATTGCAACATACATGGAAACATTTTTGCATGGTAATAATCCTTTGGCCTGGTGACATCACTTACATATTGTTACGCTTGTAAAAAAGGGAGCCCAGGGTGTCACACTCAATACATGAGGGATTAGCTCAGCACATACTCAACTCAACACACCAAAGCTCAGTGGCATGGTTTGTCTGAAGTCAAGTCCAGTATTGTCATGGATTTGTCTGCATACACGTGTAATTACCCCACGCACGCAAAGCGAAATGCAGAATTATATCGCTTCATGTCCGTCAGTTTATGATCGAGGAAGAACTTATTTGAATCAAGTGTTATTTAAACGCAAATCGCAACATGAATAGGAAGACAAGTTTGCCATTTTACAATACTTTGACTGAATTTGTCCCGATCGCACATCCGCAAAGAGGAGTGAGAACATTTTTACTGTTTGCCTGCCTGGCAGTCGAATACAATTGAAAATCATTCCAAACATGAATCATACTGCTTTGAGGACATCATAGAGGATACATACAATAGGCACCAATCAGTAATGTAATGTGTTGGACAGGGTGATGTAATAGACGCAGGGTAAAACCTGGAATTGATTTATTTATACACCTTTAAACGTATATAAACCTTTTTTTTTAATTGGATTGAAACACGAGGACATTGTAGAACACAAATCACCTTCATAATACTTCCAAGAACCATGCTATATATCAATATATAGCATGAGAGGACGTGGCATGCGAGAGGGTGCAGTATCGGGGTGAAGAAGAGGCCGCCAATATGGCAATGTGTTGTTGTGGCCAACAATATTGGAACCCTTGCATTTTTTTTTCAAATAACTTACAATTTTCATGAAAATAAGTTGAAATTAACAAAAGTATTTTGTCTCCACAATTCTTTATTTCACTGTTAATATTGCAGAACCTTTGTTTTTGATTCAGAACTTAATATATCCTTTCAAATTATAAAATCAAGAAATGGCATTTACAAAATAATATTGACACCCTCGACTTAATATTTGGTATCACGGCCTTTGGACAAAATAACTGCAGTCAAGCTCTTCCTATAGTCACGGATGAGCTTCCTCCACCTCTCTACTGACAGTTTGGCCCACTCGTCTTGTGCAAACTGCTCCAGTTCTCCCAGATTTGAAGGGTGCTTTCTCCCAATTGCTGTTTTCAGATCTGCCCACAGGTGTTTAATGGGATTTAGATCTGGACTCATTGCTGGCCACTTCTGAACAGTCCAGCATTTTGTCTTGAACCATTCCTGGGTGCTTTTTGAAGTGTGTTTGGAGTCATTGCCCTCCTGCTGCCTGCAAGACACATGACCTTCGACGGAAACCCAGCTTGCTGACACTGGGTTGAACATTGCGCTCCAAAACTCCTTGGTAATCTCCTGATTTCATGATGCCATGCACACATTCAAGGCACCCAGTGCTAGAGGCAGTACAGCAACCTCAAAGCATCAACGAACCTCCTCCGTGTTTGACCGTTGGGAAGGTGTTCTTTTCTTTGAAGGCTTCCTCTTGTTTCCTGTAAACAGAGATGATGTGCTTTATCAAAAAGCTCTAATTTGGTCTCATTTGTCCACAGGACATTCTCCCAGAAGGATTTTGGCTTGTTCGGGCTTTCTTCAGTGGGGTCCACCTGGATCTCCGACCATAGAACCCCCTTTCATCAAGTTCGCGACAGATGGTGCGAGTTGAAACTATCGTACCTTGTGTTTGAAGGTCAGCTTGAATATGTTGGGCAGTTGATCGAGGTGCTTTCTCCACCATACGAACAATCCTTCGCTGCAATCTTCGATCAAGTTTTCTCTTGTGGCCACATCCAGGGAGGTTGGCTGCAATGCCATGAGCCTTCAACTTCCTGATAACATTGTGTACGGTGGACACAGGAACATCAAGGTCTCTGGAGATGGACTTTTGTTGCCTTGAGATTGTCCATGCTTGGCTACAATCTTGTGTCAGACATCCTCAGACAATTCTCTGGTTTTCTTTCTTTTCTCCATGCTCATTGTGGTACACACAGTGACAAAACAGCATAATAACTCCTTTTCTCTATTCAAACTGATCGAATGAGTGATTTTTATCCCCCACCGCGTGGCGGAAGGGGGATATTGTTGTCACCCGGGTCGTCTGTCCGTCCGTCCGTCTGGGCGTCAACATTTATAGCTGTGAGTGCGATAACTCATAAACTGTTCGCCATATCTATTTGAAATTTGGGTCACACATGTACCACCTGAAAAGGAAGAACCCTATTGATTTTGGGCGTGGCCGGATCCAAGATGGCTGATTGGGGCGGCCATCTTGAAAAAATGTTTTTTGTAATAAATGGAAAAACACTTATCTGATTTCAATTATTTTTCAATGGCAGGGTATTCCCCATCTCTGATGGCAGAGATGCCAACTTTTGGAAATCAGAATTAGGGAGGATTTTCAACCGACACCAAATAATGTGCGCAAAGCGCACATCTCGAGCGCGGAGTGCTCGACCCTTGCGGCGGGGTCCAGGGCCCGCCTTAGGGCCCTGGAAGCTCTGGGGTTCTAGACGCTCTCTCGTGCCCTCTGAGCCCTATTTTGGAGCATTTAACATGTTAAGAATTCCCACTTTTTGAACAAAAAAAGGGGAAAATTGTGCACTTTTTAATGTTACATGTATGTTAATACTAGTAAGTTAGGGGACAATCAAAGATTAACAAAAAGCACAAAAGAAGCAATATTTTTCTTACCTTACTGGCTGGTACTACTGCTGCTTGCTTTTTCCATGGCAGCTTTGCTGAGTGACAGCTGTGTGGCTCTTTTAGCCCTTCTGATTATGTCTTTGCTGTATTCTCTCTGGTAGCAAGGGGTGCTGTCGATGTCACTATCACCGCCACTAAACAGACAGGGGAATTTCTTGATGAAAAACTCCACACAGTCAAACCCCACTTCTTGGTGTAGCTTAACATCCAGCACCTGAGCATGCTTGGCTAATTCATCATCTAGCGGCCAGGTTTTGAAGATATAATTGCAGGCTTTCACATAATATGAGCGAACTGCACTGAAGAAACCTTGGATGTCTGACTCACTCAGAGTGAAGGTGGATTTCTTGAGACTCCTTTGTTCCCTTATATACAGTTTGGCATCGTTCCCAATCATGAGGTCCTCATCATTGTTCTGATGATTTCTGTCAGAGAAGGGTACATTTACCAGAGCAACCGATGACACCGATGGTTTCAAAAACCGTACGAAGATATCTTTCAGAAGATCATTCAATTCTCCGTGCAGGAGATGAATACAGGGTTCGTCTCTTTGGAGCAGAAGATTCCCCTTCTCAAAAAGCTTGTTAGCATATCGAAGGAAGAAACAATAGAGTTTTGTTTGTGGAGACAAGAACATCCTGTTGACACGTTTTTCTCTAGATTCCTGCACAGTGTTTGAGGAAGATGCGCTTTTAGTTGTAGAACTCGTAGTACACTTAGCCGCAGGGCGATCACACTTGCGTTTACTGCCAGCAGAAGAGGTCAGACTCGTAGTACCAGATCCAATTTTACGTTTGAGGAGAGAGCTTGAGGTAGGTGCAGCCAAGGAAGAAGACCTCTGATTCGAAGGTTTTGCTGAGCTTCTATCAAGTGATTTGGCAAAAGCAGAACTTAATTTGGGTCCTTCTTTGCCTGTAGATGGGACTATCACAGTCTTTCTCGACTCTGAAGGGATCTGCTTTGTAGATGAACGTGATGAAGGGCCGGTGATGCTACCTGCTCTCAGCATTGGTTTTGGTGCTGTCCCTGCTGTCTTCTTCGCAGCAGATACTGCAGTGGTAGTGGTGAATGCTGCTCCACTAGTGCTTGATCCTGCAGTGCCAGTACTGGCAGTAGATACAGTGCCGTCCTTCTTGCTCGTTGTTAGAGTCTTGGCTACAGTTGGTTGCATTTTTCTTCGTACTTCTTCTTTGAAGAAGACGCGAAGTGGCTCCCACTGTTCAATCAGCCTGTCTAGGCACTGACCAAGGGACAGCCACCTTGTTGCGACATGCTTCAGAATCTTGTGTGTCGGGGCATCACAGAGTTCTTGCAGTGCTTTCACTCCTTTGACGCGTTTACTACTTTTGTCCAAGTAGTAGTAAATATCGATGAGAAAGTCATCTAATTCAATGGGTAAGGCCTGAGCCGCGTTCTTGGCCGTATTGTGCATCATATGGCAAGGGCATCCCATGATGTAGCACTCTGGATTTTGTTTGTGGATATAAGCAGCGACTCCTTTGTGCTTGCCCACCATGACAGAGGCATTATCAGCACAAAAGGAAACACAATTTCCCCACGGAATTTTCCTGTCACTGAACTCATGATCAAGCAGTTTGAAAATGTTTTCTCCAGTGGAATCTTGTTTGCACGCAGGCAAACTTAGCAAACCTTGCTTCACAATCCCAGCACTGTTGTCATGGTACGAAATCAGGACAGGATATAGCTGGGCCTCACCACTGTCATTGCTACCGTCTGGAGCTAGGCTAAATGGAGCGAGTCTAGCAATATCGGCAACAGATGAAGCAGTAACATTTGACAACTCACCAATTACACTGGTCAACAACAAATTTGTTGTCTGCATTTTTTAAGCTGATTTACGACGAATCTGATGCGCTGAATCCAAAACTCACATTAGTTTTGTTCAATCAGGTCAAGTTTTTGAGATATGGCCACATGTCGTTTTTTACATTTTTGTTCACATGTACGCATGTGTGGAGCATTTTAGAAGAAGTTGGTGGGGGTAAAATATCATGTCAAATAATTGTTTTAATTGGAAATAATATGACAAGAAGTATTCAGGTACGATAGTTCTGGGTGATTATGTCGAAAAGGGATCAGTTTGAAGTCATAAAACCTCAAAATCTTCCAAAAATTGGTGAGGCAAAGCATAAAGTTCGTGGATCAAAACTAAAGTTAATGGGGCAGATTTTGTAATAATGTGATACAAAAAAGTTGTATTTCTTGAAATAACGAACTCTGAAGAATGTACAATACCTACATGCGCCAATTTATGACATGCGCTTCTGCTCAAGCTTGGAGTGCCACAGTACGAACCCAAAGATTGGAGACTGTTCATTGACAGCAGCAAGCGATCACTGAAATGTGTTCTGCTACACAACGGCAACCATTTTGCCTCTGTACCCATCGCTCACTCGACTACACTGAAGGAGAAGTATGAAGCGGTGAAGTACGTGCTGGAGAAAATTGGTTATGATCAGCTTAAGTGGTTTATTTGTGTTGACCTGAAGATGGTGAACTTTTTGTTGGGACAACAGTCTGGCTTCACCAAGTACCCATGTTTTCTGTGCATGTGGGATAGTAGGGACCGTGCTCAGCATTACACGAAGAAGGACTGGCCTGTGTGGGAGGAATTGGTGCCATGCAAAGAAAGGAACGTCATCAACGACCCTCTGGTGGACAGAGACAGAATACTCTTCCCACCGCTGCACATCAAGCTCGGCTTAATCAAGCAGTTCACCAAGGCTCTGGACAAAGATGGTGACTGCTTCACTTACTTGTGCCAGGCTTTTCCAGGATTGACCATGGAGAAGTTGAAAGTTGGCATCTTTGATGGTTCTCAGATCCGTCAGCTCATCAGAGATCCAGAGTTCAAAAACTCAATGAACGAAGTGGAACTGGAAGCGTGGAAGACATTTGTTTTGGTAGTGAAGAACTTTCTTGGCAACAATAAGGCCAGAAACTACGCAGAACTTGTCAACAACATGCTGACTGCTTTCAGAAACCTGGGCTGCAACATGAGCATCAAGATGCACTACCTATTTTCACATATGAACCGGTTTCCTGAGAACCTGGGTTCAATGAGTGACGAGCAGGGGGAGAGATTCCATCAGGACATGAAGGAGATGGAGACCAGGTATCAGGGTCGCTGGGACGCAGTCATGATGGCTGACTACTGTTGGAATCTGAAGAGAGACCTCCCTGCCGCTGAACATTCCAGGAGTTCGAAGAAACGGAAGTTCAAGCCCTGAAGTTTGAACAGTGGTGACGCAACATGCAATTTACTTGTACTTACCTTTATCAATGCCCACCATTCAGATGACAGTAATCGATGTTTCTATCATGTAATCAATAAATGTTGTTGGCAAAACATTTTTTTCTTAAAAACATGTTTAGGATGATATGTGTTGACAAAAATCAGCTGATAATGCCACAAAAATGTAATTGATTTTGTCACAAGATCTGATTTTTTCAAATAAACTTAGCACAAAAACCTGACCTGATGGAGAGAAACGGATGCCATTTCCTGATTCAGCAGTGCCAGAATACCCTAATTCACTAGTAGAAATCTAGACAACATTCAGAAAGTAAAAAATTGTTGACCAGTGTTCTTTTTTCTTTCTTTGTTTTTGTTTTTTTTTTTTTTTTTTTTCTTTTTTTTTTTCTTGCTTTTTGTTCTTGTTTTTTTTTTTTTTTTTTTTTGTTCTTGCACATCTTGCACATCTTGCAAGTTTTTGTTCTTGCACATCCATACTTTGAAGAAACTTTTGAATCTGGAAACATCTTTTGAAATAGAGGTCCAGCATGATCTGAGACTGATATGGGCAAGTTATGTTCCACAATAAATCCACTAAAGAGAAGTTCCGCTCGGGTAACATCCTCTTCCTCGCTTGTCCCTTGTTTGGTGAAATAATTCAGAAGTGTACCGGTACTCGTGCTCGAAGATCTCTCCTTTGCAATGTCTGTGTGCCGTTTGCTTCCAACGTGCTTCCGAATATCATCGCGACCTCCGTGCTCAACTGAAATATCAACGCTGCATACTGTACAATACGCATGATGAATTCCTCTTTCAGACTTTCGAATACACGGGTATTGGAGACTGTATTCGGTCTTGTACTTCTGAGACCATTTCTTGGTCTTCGTAAGCTTCTTTTCTGCCATTCCGTAATCAACATCGAGGGTTTGAAGCATCGGTAACTTCGAAGTCGATGTTCCACAGCTGCAGCGCGACTCGTAGAACTCTAGCGGCTGTTAAATTAAACACCGCACGGTGGTCGCGACCGCCGGGCTGGTACGGGGCCCAGCTGCATGCAGTGAGCGTATCGCATGCATATACACTGTGCATACATACCGCATGCACTGTATTGCACACATACCGCATGCACTGTATTGCACACATACCGCATGCACTGTATTGCACACATACCGCATGCACTGTATTGCACACATACCGCATGCACTAAATCTCAGTGCATGATCGCATAAGCGAGATCCAGACCCAATGTTTCGCTGCTCCTCATTTGAATTTGCAATTTTTTACGTACAATTTGGTAGCAGCGAACGTTATGGAGTTACCACATGCTATACGTAGCAGACGATGCTTTTCATTCAATTCTCATACTAGTACATTCTGATTAGTGAACAGTGCAAAAATATCAAAATTTCGGGAGGATAAGGATAGTGATCGTAAGGGCGGGAGTTTGGGTGAATTTTCGGAAGCCTCCCGATGAAATCGGGAGGGTTGGCATTGCTGTGATGGGTATATTTTATATCGCAGGCACCTGCAACTCACAACAGGTGAGTTCATTTCTAAAGGAAAGGATAATCACCTGCTTGAAATCTTATTATTTCCAACAACTTCTAAAAGGTACCAATAATATTGTCCGGGCCATTTGATGATTTGTGTGTGGAATAAGCTCAGATTTCATAATTTTTTCAGCTTTCTTGTTTTGTTCCACTGCACACCAAAGAAATACATTTGTAGATTCCAAAATATTTTTAAATTTCAACAATTCTCTGGAAGAAATGGTTAATTATTTGAAAAAAGTGCAAGGGTGACAATGTTTTTGGCCACGACAGCACAATGCCGATTGTCGCTGCATTCTACGGTTATCAATGAAATCTCCATCTCCTAAACTGTGACTCAATGTAGAAGGGTGGTGTACAAGTCCTTCAGTTGCACTAAAGTACTAAACTTTTGAATAAATATTTTTTAAGTGACCTTTAAAAGCATTATTTTATTAAAATTGAAGTATATATCTGAACACTGTGGGGGGCATCATGTTCTATGAACTCAAGTTTGCAGTTCCTCTACAAGCTTTGCACCTTGCACGTACTTTGTAAAGAAAAATAAAGAATTAAATATACATGGCCAAAAGTATGTGGACATCGCTTCTAATTAGTGGATTCGGCTATTTCAGCCACTCCGATTGCTGACAGGTGTATAAAATCAAGCACACAGCCATGCAATCTCCATTTTGTGGGGCAACTTAGCATAACAACTGTGCATTTTGTGAGGAAAGCACCAAATTTGGCACACTAGTAGCCTAACATATCATGAACAGATTTGGATATTGGGCCATCTCAAATTCAGCCGCTGATGGCTGTGGCAGCCATTTCCACTGCCATCAAAAATTTTGAGATGGCCCAATATCAAAATCTGTTCATAATATGATAGGCTACTAGTGTGCCAAATTTGGTGCTTTCCTCACAAAATGCACAATTGTTATGCTATATTTAGCTAAGTTGCCCCACTAATAGACAAACATTGGCAGTAGGCTGGGCCGTACTGAAGAGCTCAGTGACTTTAAACGTGGCACTGTCAAAGGATGCCACCTTTCTAACAAGTCAATTACTCAAATTTCTGCCCTACTAGAGCTGCCCCGGTCAACTGTAAGTGACGTTACTGTGAAGTGGAAACGTCTCGGATCAACAACAGCTCAGCCACGAAGTGGTAGGCCACACAAGCCCACAGAATGGGACCGCCGAGTGCTGAATTGCATAGCATGGAATAATCGTCAGTCGTCGGTTGCAAAACTCACTACCGAGTTCCAAACTGACTCTGGAAGCAACGTCAGCACAAGCACTCTGTCGAGAGTTTCATGAAATGGGTTTCCATGGCCGAGCAGCCGCACACAAGCTCAAGATCACCATGCGCAATGCCAAGCGTCAGCTGGAGTGGTGTAAAGCTCACCGCTATTGGACTCTGGAACAGTGGAAACACGTTCTCTGGAGTGATGAATCACGCTTCACCATCTGGCAGTCCGACGGACTAATCTGCGTTTGGCGGATGCCAGGAAAACGTTACCTGCCCGAATGCATCGTGCCAACTGTAAAGTTTGGTGGAGGAGGAATAATGGTCTGGGGTTGTTTTTCATGGTTTGGGCTAGGCCCCTTAGTTCCAGTGAAGGGAAATCTTAATGGGACAGTATACAATGACATTATAGATGATTCTGTGCTTCCAACTTTGTGGCAACAGTTTGGGGAAGGCCCCTTCCTGCTTCAGCATGACAATGCCTCAGTGTACAAAGTGAGGTCCATACAGGAATGGTTTGGCGAGACAGGTGTGGAAGAATTTGACTGGCCTGCACAGAGCTCTCATTTCAACCCCATCGAACACCTTTGGGATGAATTGGAACGCCGACTGCGAGCCAGACCTAATCGCCCAACATCAGTGCCCGACCTCATGAATGCTCTTGTGGCTGAATGGAAGCAAATCCCCGCAGCAATGTTTAAACATGTCGAGAAAAGCCTTCCCAGAAGAGTGGAGGCTGTTATAGCAGCATCGGGGGAACCAACTCCACATTAATACCCATGATTTTAGAATGAGATGTTGGACAAGCAGGTGTCCACATACTTTTGGTGATGTTGTGTATATACATGCATAACATTTTTTTTAAAACTATCATAAAAAGATATCAGAGGTGGTTGAGTGAATTACAACAAATTAGCTCATCAATTAATATCCAGCTCAAGAATTGGTCACAAAACATCACGATAAAGTTAGATCACTGTTCTAAGTGGGACAACTTTACATGGAATGGCAAGATGGTGGAGGAATCAAGTGAACAACATTGGTATTTTATGAGGCCTAATTGCAGCCAAAGGCTGGAGGCATGATATTTTTGGGTTGTCTGTTCATCCATTATTGGTTTATTTTGTCACCATGCCAACTGGTGAAGCACCGAAAGGATTTCAACCAAACTTGCCACAAATATGGGCTTACAAAATGTAATAGTGATGAAGCGATTTGAATTCTGGTTCAAAACGTCAAAGTTCATGTGCCCTTTAAAAAAATCATTTTTCTACAATCTGATGTGGCGCAAACAAACAGAGAAACTGAGAATCGGCATAACAAGGCAACTCCTTTGAGAAAGAGATGGGGATGTTCATAAAACAAAACAAGGCTTGTCCTCTATGTAGTTAATGCCAAAGACAGAAGACAGCAAACCTGATTGCAGGTTTCCAGGATGCTGAACTCCACCAGATTGCCACGCTCCACAAGAGGGCGCTTAATTAGTCCCGCACGCTCAAAAAGATCGTCGAGGCTCTTGGTGTAGTTCTGAAATTTTTTAAACATGCAGAGGGCAGACCAATCAAGATATAGTGCATAGGGATTGCAAATAAACCAATTATCTTCCATCATAGTAACAGGCTTAAGCCAGAGGTTGAAGGGAGAGTGGGGTTGGTGGGGGACAGGGGGGGTATGGGAGGGGGAGTTACCTGCTTGTTGATAACTGAATCATACAGTGCCTGCTCCAGCTGATCCCATTCATTGCGCAGAGATTCGCGGAGTGTCGGGTACACTGACAAAATACATAAATAAATCAAATAAATAAATAAATATGTCAAAACAAACATAGAGAGGCAAGAAAAGAGCACCGCCAGATATTTACAATCAATGGCTGATAAAAGGGATGACATGTTTAAGATGAAGAACTGTTTTTAATGGGGTGCGACTGAACAGTACATACCAAGCAGGGCATGAGCATGGCAAACCAGTGGGCTGGAGAATTCCATCGTATAACTGCAAGTCTCGGGTTCAGCCACTCGCAGAAGTCTGTTCGACTCTCCACAAATAAACAACACCTGCAACAGTGGACCTTTTAGTTTGCGATCCTCTGGACACCTTCACCCGTTAAACACACAAATATAGTGAAATGTCAAACAAAAAATTGACTGGAGGAGCATCGCATTGGGGTCGGTGGGCTCACAAGGTATAACGAGAGTGAGAATTGTTTTGCAATACATGTTCCCTCCCGATGTGATATTTTCTAAGTCCAAAAAGGGCATAACTTTGTGGAAAACTGACCAAATGCCCTGAAACTCAAACTTTTTTCTGTACCTTATCATAATGAAGCCATGTACCAAGTTTCAGTTGAGTATGTTGCGGGGTATGGGGAAAAAAAAAAGTGTCTGAAAAACCACAGGTGGGACGGACAGACAGCAAACCTATAGTTCCCTTCTGCCCTAATATTTTAAAGGCAGGATTATTAGTCCCCCCTCCCCCCTCCCCACTCCAGTGAAACCAGGGTGGGGGTGGGGAGACTAATAATGACGGGATGTGTCACATAGGGTGCACTTACAATAGATGCATTCACTGCGCAAGCAGCATGGTCTCCTTCAATCATGAACTAGAGGGTTGGCAGGATCGGTCAGAGATAGCACACCTGCCTCTGAACTGGCTAACCTGGGTGTGTTTCTTGGTCCAACTACAAATTGTGAGTCGCGTGTTTTGCAGGTAGGGCATTGAATTTAGTCCGCCAAAATACGAGTCCAGGACCCTGCCTGCCAACAATGGTTGTTGGTGAACTTAAAGATCCTATGGTTTATTTTGTAAAGAATATGGTGATTGTTACCAAATTCCTATCCTCACCAACATGGTCCTCGATTCAGTAGCACAACTATGCTCCCATCAATGATGCAAGTAGCAGCTAGATACCATATAAGAATGAATGAATGAAGAAGTAACCAGCAAAGTTATTTGAAGCCATACGGCGCAAATTCTGATTGCAAGAAAGTTCTTCGTGTGCACATGCAGATGGAAGTTGCTGGAAGAGGAGGGGGAGATTGGGACCATACTCTGTACAGAGCATTGGTGCTGCTTAAGGCAGTATATATCCTATACAAACACTTCTTATTCTTAAGTATGCAGCGAAACGCTGTGGGGTCGCATCATTGGCTGAGGGCATAGCTGCGCTGCTGATACAATGCCCTCTGAAGGCTAGGGCAGGAATTTGTAATTTCTTCGGGGTGCCGGCGATAGCTCACCGACTCTTTGCGAAGGACACCGTGGGACGTTTAACATCCAGCACTAATGCCGGAAGACGGGACGCCAGTTTAACGTCCGTCCGAGGGACGGCACACACACATTGATGAATCGACTTGCCTGTGAAACACCAGGATGACAGTTTATAATAACTGGGTCGGGATTTAAACCCAGGCTATACAGCTCAGGCGAGTGTTCGTACCTCTTGGCTATCCTACCGATCATACGAACGCAGAAAATAGTTTGAGTGGAATAGGGTGGCAAATCTCGACAACATTTTTACAGCCTGAGTGCAACGAAAACCATGTTGCCCTGTCGAACGATTCAGCTTTCTGACTTACCCGAACTTCCCGGTTCCTCGAGCCGCACGAATCTCCTTCCTTCAACAGCATGGCCATGAACGTGCAATTGGAAATGTCCCAACCCTGCCAAACTCTGGCAGTACAAAATGCAGTACACTCGGTCACCAAGTATTAAATCAGTAACATTTGCCAAATTCAGATTTCAAAATCTAATTTTGAAAACAACATGCATATGACACGTGTCACATGACAAAGGCAAAGCCATGCAATCCAAAGCTTTTGAAAAAGTCCCCAAAGGCTCACGGTGGTGTGGGTCTGCACAGAATTTAGACTGTGTGGAATGGGTCATGGTGGTGTGGGTCGGCCTGTTTGGTGTTCCCATCTGAGCACTCAAATCATGGTGCTGGGATCCAAGTTTCAAATCCAGATTCCTGTGCTTTGTCCATCATTGACCAATATCCTCAATGCTGCTGAACATATTGTTGTGGTTGACGAAATTCGCAAATCACCATTCAGGTCCCGTAGGTGAGATATCTCTGTAAGTATATGTGTAGTTAGCCTAAACCCGTTGTTTAGAGGGAATAAATGTCATTCATTCGGGCTGCGACCCTTTTAGATAGCCGTTTTTCTTTTACTATCTTTATTTTGGACCAACCGCCATTACTACCACCACAACCACCACCAACAGCATCTCGACAACCACAGCCACCTTCTCCAGAACCGCCTTCACAACATCCACCTTCTTCACAACCGCTTTCACACAACAACCACCAACCGCAACGCCGCTTCACAACAACAACAACGACAACAGCCACGACCTTTACCGTCACAACTCGCCCTCGCAACCATCGCATCACCGCCATTCCCGCGCCGCTTGTGGGCACCGATACTGGACTCGTACAGGGCGCGCACCGAGCAGCGGGTGCAAAAACACCAGCCTTTCCGAGAAATCGGATCAAGAATGATTCACGCCCACTTCTGTTCCGTCCTATCAGCGAGTGTGGGGCGATTTGGCCCCGCCTCCAGGCGCGTCGGAGTATAATCGCTATATGCAGATTCGTGGATCAAGAATGATTCACGCCCACTTTTCCTCCGTCCAATGGGGGAGTGTGGCTCCGCCCCCGAGCCGTTCCTGATCCAAAAATCTGCATATGATTTCTCCTGTCGGACTATAAAGCGCCGAGCGTGGGGCGAATTTGGGGGAGTTGGCAGTTGGGAAGAGTTGAAGAGTCGAGGAGAGAAAAGAGTTAAGCAGTTGGGAAGAGTGAAGAAGAGTTGAGAAGAGAAAAGAGTTGGAGAGTTGTGGCGGCGGCGAAATCAGTCGAGAGAGTGTCTTTCGTGGTCCGGAGAGGCTGGAGAAGCCAAGAAGCTTTGTGGAGGTCTGCGCTCGTGTCAGAGTCGGGGAGCTGCGGAGAGGGGAGGCCGGGAACGCGGTCGAGGTCGCGGTGGAGTCGCTCGTCGCGGGACCCAAGCCAGCCAGATATCCTCTTCCCCCCCCCGAGCATCAACAACCCCCTCCTGTTTCCCCCCGCGCTGAGATAGTGTGAGAAGGGGGCCCCGTTCCCACCCCATTCCAGGCAGTGCCAGCGAGGCCCGCGGAGTCGGGGCGCCGCCGCCATTTTGCGGCTCATCACCAGACGGGTAGGCTCGACGCGGTCTCGGCCCCAGGCCCGTCTGCCCCCTTATCGTTGAGGGTGGCTCCTCTTTTTCTTTTGCTTTGGAGTATATGTGTTGTCGGCGCCGTCTGTGAAGTAAAACTGTGTAAGTGTTGCCGTGTGCTCGCATAGTCGGTAGTAGATCTGCATTGTGTTTCTTTTGTTGCAATTGCTTTTGGTGCGTAATTGTTGTTTCTTCTTTTGCTACCTTTGCTTTTGGTGCATAATTGTGGTAATTGTATATGTGTGCTTTCCGTTTGCCGCGGAATAAATGTGCTTTATGTTGAACTGTTTCTCCCGTTTCGCTTCGTCTTTTCTCTAATTGAATCTCCATCTTACTTCACGTAAAGGGTTGGTCATGGGCTAAATACGCCCGATAATTAATCGAACCGTCGAGGTTGACGATAACACCGCTCGGTTATCCCGATAGTACGGAACGGGTCGCTTAAAGTGGCCCGTGTCCGAAGTCGACCTGCGGCGAGGTGCGATCGCCCGGTCTACCCTCCGTGTGGGTACTTAGGTAGGTCGAATTTGGCGAGCAACCCTATCCCACGCGGGGGGCCGATTGGCACGATCGTGGTGAGGCCGAAAGGCCCACCCGTGACTAGTTCCCGGCGTTAGTCCGAGAGGGTCACGACGGGATTGTCCGTCCGGTGGGCGACGTGCCGCGATTCGAGTTACGTGGCCGCTCGCACGCCGGCGGGCGCGAATCCGCAACAATATTATTCCTCCAACTTCCTGTTCGTCCTGCTTTGATTGTTATTCCTTTACCTTCTATTATCCTGCTCTCCCACAAGACTTTTGCATGTTTAAAAAAACAAACCAACAACTTGTTTGAAATAAACTACTGTCATCCTAGAATATATAGTTACCTCCACAACCGAAGGTGGACGGAGGTTATGTTGGCCCCTCTGTATGTCTGTCTGTTTGTCTATCTATCTACTTATCTGTGAGCAGGATATCTTAAAAAGTTTAGAACAGATTCGGACGAAACTTGCTGGACAGGTTGAGCGTGTCATAAGGACAAATTGATTTGATTTTGGTGAAGATCTGCATCCAGATCCAAGAATTTTTTTTTCCGCGATTCTTCACCATTGAGAAATAGGACCACAAATGATATGCAACACGATATCTCAAGTTGTGGACGGGTGATGACAAAACTTGCCTTTGAACTCGTTGGAACTCTTATATGAAATAAGAACATAATGGAAATTAAACTTCATTGCTTTTGTTGTCATTCAAGAACTTCACAATCGATTACTCCTGACGACATTACTCTTTTGGTGTACTCCTGATCATTAACCTCCGCCATCTTCGAAGATGGATGGAGGTTACTGTTTTCACCCGTTTGTTTGTTTGTTTGTGAACAGTATTACGGAAAAACTCCTAGACGGATTTCCACGAAACTTGGTGGGCGGTTAGGTATGGTCCAAGGATCATGCCATTAAATTTTGGACTTGGTCCCCCCCCACCCAAAAAAAAAGAGAATTTTTTTTTTTTGCATTTCTGCATGTTTTAAGTGATTTCCAACCCCCCCCCCCCAAAAAAAAGAGAATTTTTTTTTTGCATTTCTAGATGTTTTAAGTGATTTCCAACCCCCCCAAAAATTGTTACCCCCAAAAAATGTTACCCCCCCAAAAAAATTTAGAGAAAAAAAAATTTTTTTTTTTGCATTTCTACATGTTTTAAGTGATTTCCAACCCACCCCAAAAAAATTTAGGGAAAAATTTTTTTTTTGCATTTCTACATGTTTTAAGTGATTTCCAACCCCCCGCCCCCCCAAAAAAAAATGTAAGAGAAAAAAAAATTTTTTGCAACTTTTTTTTCAACAAAATTTCGATTTCTTTTTTTTTTACATTTCCACATGTTTTAAGTGATTTCCAACCCCCCCCCCCCCCCAAAAAAAAAAAGCAGAAAAGAACTATAACTGTCAGCACTGTTGACATCATATTTAATGAATAAGATATAAGGTTCACTTGAGTGACCCAGCAGTATTGGCGGCGAAGGTTTTACACTCTCCTGAGTGCTCCCCCTCTAGTTTACACTGTTTAGGAGGGCCGAGTTGGCAAAAGCTTCCGATTGGCCAAATTGACGTTCGAGACTTGTCCCGATAATAATGAAGGGGGGGAGGGGAGGGGGAGGGGTCATAGACGGACAATTGGGAAAAGGAAAGTTCTTGATTATTTTCAACTACAAATCAGCTCCTAAACATGGTGGCAACTTGTAAAGTCTTTCTCTAGAATATGTCCCCCGTTCCATCCCTTCCCTCTCTTCAAATGGCACCAGAGCCGACTCCGCTTGTGAGAAGGCTGAATGCATGCAATTCTGTGTTTGCTTCCAAATATTGTGTCGCCAACCACTCACTCTCAGTGTCCATCCTTCCCTGTCGTACCAAACTGCACCTGGACACTATCTTTTGCACCCAAGAAGGTTCTTTCAACCCCTCGACTCTGACTCTGCTACTGGATTGGATGGCATCATCTCACGTATCCTAAACACCTGCTCTGCTGCTCTTGCACATCCTCTCTCTGTTCTCTTCACCCTATAATTTGCCCAAGTTCTTCTTCCCTCTGCTTGGAAATCACCAACATCGCTACACTACATTAAAAAAAAACACAGGTGCAAATACAGATCCCCTTAACTAACGACCTATCATCTTACTTCCAATCATCAGCAAGGTCATGAAATCCTTTCTTGTCTCCAACAGCCTACTCTGATCATCAGTTCCAATTCAGACACAGTCACTCTACCTTAGACATGGTGATCCCACTCTCCCAACAATGGATGGAGACCCTCAATATCAGACATGAGATCAAAGCCGTCTCTCTGGACATATCTCGTGCTTTCGGTGCAGTCTGCCATTCTCCCTTACACTCCAAACTCTCTGCCGATGACATCGAAGGCGAACTCCACACATGGCTCACTAACTTCCTCTACTCTTATCGGCAACACATGGCACTCAATGGAATCTTTTCATCTCCTCTCCCTGTCAAAGCTGGAGTGGCCCAATGCAGTATTTTGGCCAAGTCCTATTCCTGATCTTCATCAATAAACTCTCTGACTCTGAAAAATCCTTTTTGTCGATTTGCTGAGGACTCCACCCTCTGCAGGTGACATCCCTCATGCTTCAGACAGGCAGGCTGGTAGCCTCTTCCCTCTCCTCAGATCTTGGGGACAAAAAAACAAAAAACTACACAAGCTGGTCAAACCCTTAGAATATGTCTTTTAACCCTGACAAATCTCACTCTCATCATCTCTCTCCGAAAGGACAGTTTGGCAAACCCTGCAATCTACTTTATTAACAACCCCCTCAAAGAAGTTCTGTCACCCAAACTCTTGGATTTCACTCTCAGTCATGATCGTTTTTGGGCAAACCACATTTCAAAGTTGGCCTCCACCCACTGGGCATCTGCCGTCATACAAAGTCCGTCTTTGGCACATCTGAACTCCTATCCATCCGCAGCTTCATGGAGTACTGCTTTCCCCTTTGGGCTGCTACCCAGGCCTCACTCCTTGCTCAGCTTGACGCCGTGGAGACCAAGGCCTTCAAAATCAACGGAATCTCCCATGTTGAAGCCGAGTCTGGACTTATCACCTTCCCATCTCAGACAGGTTGGTGGTCTCTGTCTTATACCACCTCCTCTCTGGTATTGCACCCTCTGCTCTTTCCGTGATTTGTCCACGCACACCTCACCTCGAGGTATTTGTACGGCGCACGTGGTCCACCAGCAACCCACTTCCAGTGAAACTCCCAAAATCCTGAATCACTACTCACCTCCACTGATTTGTTCTTCTTTTCCCCCACCTGAGGAACCAACTTCCACATTCTCTTTGATCTCATTCTTCCCTCCAGGTATTCAAAACAGCTGTTCACCACCATCTCAGATCATCCCCCATCCAAAACCATTATCTTTTCTACCCCTGTTAATCCACCGCTTTCCCCCCAATTTTGTTTTCCAGTTTACCCTTCCTGAGAGTTTGCTTCAATATTCACCTTATCCACCATCTGCATAATCCTCAAACCCTGATCCTCCCTTGTTATCTGTCTCCATCTATTTTGTTCCTCAAACCTGATGGTGTGTATATGTGTATATGTGTATATGTGTGTATGTGTGTATGTGTGTATGTGTGTATGTGTGTATGTGTGTATGTGTGTATGTGTGTATGTGTGTGTGTGTGTGTGTGTGTGTGTGTCTGTGTGTGTGTGTGTGTGTGTGTGTGTGTGTGTGTGTGTGTGTGTGTGTGTGTGTGTGTGTGTGTGTGTGTGTGTGTGTCTCTGTTGCATACCAATCCATTCTGTGTTCTAGCTTTTCCATGAGCCTTGACTGGATACAAAAATAAAGAAAAATAAAGTATTCCCAGCAGTGCTTGTCTAAGGTTTTACTACAAAACAAAATCCGAGGCTTAAGTGCCGCGCACCGATATGGGACAGGAAGGTGTACATTACCCAAGGATACCGCTGTATGCATTCCATCTGCTTGTTTGCTCATGCTGCGTGGCATTGTGGAAAGGACACAATTCATACTTGTAACTGTCAAAACAGCAAAAAACAGGAAATTATAACAAAAAAGAATGGTTTAATCACAAAGATTGAACCAAAATTATGATGAACAGAATAAGAAATAGCAATCAGAGATTGCAAGAACCCTAACCCTCGCCAGAACTTTTGTGTGGCGTTTGTGAGTTGGTGTGTTACATAATTAATTGGAGACATAACTAGAACTGCCACTTTATAACTGCTGGCAGTGATGACCGGGTACCAAGATGTTCCGCTTTAATGCAACCCTGCTTTGATTGGACACCTGACCCTGACCAATGACGTTTTTAATAATTATTCAATTGAATTCAGAATGTGATTAAAATAAATTCAATTCAAATCAAATAGAAGACCAAATAGGTACAGTGCTGCAATGGAGTCATCAGAAGGAACCCAAACAAGAAAAAAAGCAAAGATGAAGTCATCAGGAGGAACCTGGATAGGATTCGCCTTTCAGCTGCTACTCCTCTACCCTCAAACCCATCCAGGCACAACCAAGTGAGCCTTGTTGAAAAACAATTTTTTTAAAAAAAATAAAAAACCAAAACAAACCCAGATCTAAAAATTAAATAATTCTGGCTGCCAGACCATGTGTCCGATCAAGTTGAAATTTAAATCATGTATTCCCCATCACCACCAGATCATAATTGTGAACTTTCATGTCCTTTGATTAAGCAGTTTCAGAGAAAACATTTAATATTTTTCTTCAATCCATTATGGCTGCCAAACCTTGTGATCCATGACATCATATGTGAACCCTCATGGATCATACATGTAAAGTTTCACCTCAATCTGTTCAGCCACTTCAGAGAAGATTTTTGAAGGTGTAAAAAAAAAACAACAATATGGCTGCTGAATCATGTGACCGATGACTTCTTAATTTTTTCTGTGGACAATTTTATCCCGAGATGACCCTCAAGAATGTTCATACTGATCAGATGTAGCAAACTACATATGCAATTATGACATCATAATGAAGGCACCTATGACGTCATTAAAAAAATGCTTATTCCCTATGCGGAGTACTTGCTGTGTGCCAAGTTTGAATTTTTTTCTTGGTGCAGTTTCAGAGATACAGAGGTCCAAAGTTTTTCTGTTTTTCCAACATGGCTGCCACACCACATGACCTATGATGTCATAATTATCATTCAATAATTCTACATGAGTAGTCGCACTATGGTGAAAATTGTCTCAATCCACCAAGCAGTTGCGGAGAAAAACATGAAAGTTCTGTGCAGCCAAACAAACAAACAAGAAAAAGATGTGCAGAGCACGATTGTTGCACAATCCACCCCTCCCCCCTCCTCCAAAGGTTGCCATGGATACATCAAATTGTCCATTTCATTAAGATTAAAATTGACAATCTTAATCAAAGCTCAAGTCAATCAGATGAAAATTGATTATTTTTCAGATTGAAATTGATGATTTTAGAAGTTTGACATTGAGCTGACCTGATGACCTCAAAAATAGTTGGTTTCCAAATTCAGTGATGTACTATGCAATTGCTGCTTAATTTACAGGTTGATCGGATGTAAATTGACGATTTCACAGATGAAAAATGATTTTAGATGTTTGCCCTCGAGTTGACCTTTGACCTTTTGATCTCAAAAATAGTTGGTTTAGCAATTCAGTGACGGAATCATGACCCAGCTATAAACTTCACCCCCCTGGTGTTTCTCATGCAGGACGAGACATCAGTGCATGTGCTGTCCCTCGGATGAGGGATGTTAAACATACCATGGTGCCATTCGTGAAGAGAAGGCGAGCTATCGCCGGCACCCCAAGCAAATTAAAAATTCCCGCCACAGTCACAGGCCTGGCCAGCTGGTTCTAGAAAAATGGGCCAGTCTCATT
This sequence comes from Eptatretus burgeri, assembly GCF_056783735.1. Classification (NCBI taxonomy): domain Eukaryota; kingdom Metazoa; phylum Chordata; class Myxini; order Myxiniformes; family Myxinidae; genus Eptatretus; species Eptatretus burgeri. The sequence goes on from NC_140968.1 coordinate 14,579,926, forward strand.
CTCTCCAGTGGACCCCACAAGGTGAGAATCATTGGCACCATCAGAAAATAATGATAAATTAAAAGGGCCGATAATGAATAGACGTCCGCTTTGACTTCGACATTGCATAATGTAGAGATTGACCAAGTCATGCGAAGGTGCATTAAAATAAATAACTCAACACAGATTAAAAACCAGAGTTGGTGTCAAAGCCACCCAATGCTCGCCTGTGTATACATTTATCGTTTTTAAAAGACTAGTCTAATAATATTTTTTTAAAGCATTGCAGTGAAGTCTGATCCAACTAATTTTAAAGCAATATATGTATTTGTATATTGTAATCAGTAAAAAATAGTGTGGTTGATAAAAACAGAAAGGAAAAAAAAATGAAAACATGCACATGACAAAATCTTCTGATGTTGCGGGTTTTCCCGATGACGCGTTCAGGCCAAATCAAGTTGTTGTCGTCGGTCTCCAGTCTATGTTTAGATTCACATTAGGTTTCAAAACTGGTTTTGACTCTTCGTGAATTAAAAACTCACTGTAAAAGTCCTCTTCCTGCAGAAAGTCAATTAATTTTCCTGACTCATTGCAGAGAGGTTATTTTTCTTACTTGGATCGACATCGTTATTTATCTATATGGTATTTATATTTACGTTTATTACGTTGCATTGTTAACCGAAACTTGAAAAACGTAGAATGAGCGAGGTAAACCACAGCTGAGATAGAAAAAGTTCAATCCACACTCCAAGTGTCTTCCCTGATCGCCGCGGCTGTTTGTGTGTTTCCCTGCTTTCTTCAGTGATGAGTTTGCGACCTCAGAATATATTTAGAGAGATATTGATTTGGTAAGAGTACGGTATGAAGAAACAAGAGGTCCACACGAGGAATTCAAAACTCACAGAGGGGCGAACTTTCTTGCTGCAAAAAGGCAACAAAGGCTTTCAGAGGTAGGAAATGCCAATGGCATGGATGGTCGGGGTGTTTCTACTGTTCAGATTAGACTCAAAGCAAGATCGATCACTTTTTGTGGCTAATTTTCAGACGTTTTTGCGCTTGGTTTTTTGTGCAACATTTGCGGCTTATGTGTGTTTAAATTCCAGATTTTTTTTAAATTTAGGGGATGCGGCTTATATAACGATGCGCTCAATGGTCCGAATTTTATGGTACTTGCCTTGCCATGAGAAATGCATCTAAAAGAAAAAGTAATATGTAGTGTTGGGAGTTAGAGTGCGGACAGGAACGGATGGAAAACAGCATCCTGGTTGCCATGGCAACCACTTTAGATGACGAACGTATGTTGCGACACACCGTCTCCAGTCTGTACCTATGTACCAAATATGAAACGTGAAAGTTGAAAACTTTGGGAGTTAGAGTGTGGACAGGAACTGATGGAAAACAGCATCCCAGTTGCCATGGCAACCACTTTAGATGACGAAGGTATGTCACGACACAAAGGCTCCACAGTCTGTACCTATGTACCAAATATGAAACATGAAAGTTGAAAACTTTGGGAGTTAGAGTGCGGACAGGAACGGACGGACAGACAGACAGACGGATGACCGGTATCACATAATACGCCCCGATATATATATATATATATATATATATATATATATATATATATATATATATATATATATATATATATATTGGGCGTATAAAAAAGTGTGGTATATAAAAACATTAGAAAGGAAACTCGAGGGGGAGCACTCGGAAGAGTGCAAAACCTCCGCCGCCGATACTGCTGGATCACTCAAGTGAACCTTTTATCTTATTCATTAAATATGTCAACAGTGCTGACAGTTATAGTTCTTTTCTCCATTTTTTTTTTGGGGGGGGGGGTTGGAAATCACTTAAAACATGTAGAAATGCAAAAAAAACAAATCGAAATTTTGTTGAAAAAAAAGTTGCAAAAATTTTTTTTTTCTCTAACAATTTTTTTGGGGGGTGGAGGTTGGAAATCACAAAACATGTAGTAATGCAAAAAAAAATTTTTTTCTCTAAATTTTTTTTGGGGGGTGGGGGTTGGAAATCACTTACAACATGTAGAAATGCAAAAAAAACCCATTTTTCTCCAAGAATTTTTTTGGGGGGGGGGTGGGGGGTGGAAATCACTTAAAACATAAATGCAAAAAAAAAAAAATTTTTTTTCTCAAACAATTTTTTTTTGGGGGGAGGTGGGGGTTGGAAATCACTTAAAACATGTAGAAATGCAAAAAAAAAAAAATTTTCTCCAACAATTTTTTTTGGGGGTGGGGGTTGGAAATCACGAAAAACATGTAGAAATGCAAAAAAAAAATTTTTTTCTCAAACTATTTTTTTGGGGGGGGGGGGACCAAGTCCAAAATCTAATGGCATGATCCTTGGACCATAACTACCCCCCCCCACCAAGTTTCGTCGAAATCCGTCGGAGTTTTTCCATAATACAAAAAATTTAACATTTTCACGCTCACGCTCACGCCCACGGTATCGCTCGAGCTCTCTGTTCTTCGAACAGGCGAGCTAATAAATCAATAAATTTATGGAGTCAGTGCGATACATAATCATCAATCCATGATGGAACGAAACGATAGTCATTACTATCGTTTCAATGCAGCGACAGCAAGAGGCCTTTGTACTACAGTTGACTCAAGAAATGGCTGATTTGGGAACGGAACAAATAGAGTTCAGATAAGTGGGGAACTATTCAAAAGCCAATCAATTTATCGATATCGGAGTCATTACCCGCCATTGATGTTGTTTACTATGTCTCACGAAGTGAATTCATGAAATAGGAACTGAAGATAAGATTGTTGTGTTTAAAACCAAAATGAACCAACTTACATCCCCATAGTTAGAGTCCAGCATCGCCCAGCCAGTCGAAACAAATGTGGAGGACCTGAAAGCACAAGTGAAATGATCATTCAGTTTTAACCACCATCTTTGCCATCCCACCACACCACGCCTCTCTTCGGACTGAATTTGCCTTCCTCTTGGTAAAACGTGTGTCATGGTTTTTGTTGTTTTGTATGCAGTCACGGCTCGTGGAAGAGCTAGAACACAGAATCAGGAGGAAAAAGAACAAAAGGAATGGCAGAAAGAGTGGGTTGTTTGGGGGGGGGGGGCACCGAAAGCAGAGCCGAGGGAGAATATAGATGGAGACGGACAACCAAGGGATGTGTGGATCGGGGTAGGCGAAGGAGAGAACGCAGGGGGTGGATGAGATGGACACAGAATCAAACTCAGGAAACCTGGAAAACCAGGGTGGGGGGTAGGGGACAGGTGGGAGTAACAGGTGTAAAAACAGATCATGATATTTGTATGGAGGATGATCTGAGATGGTGGTGAACAGCTGTCTTGAAGACCTGGAGGGAAGAATGAGATTGAAGAGGATGTGGAAGTTGATTCAATAGGCGGGAAAAAAAAGAGGAACGAATGAGTGGAGGTGAGCAGTGATCCAGGAAGTTCTTTTCATCAATGAGTAGGTAGCCCATCGGAGAAGATGCCAAGCTGACCGTGGCATTTCACGATACTGGTGTTTGTAGGTTCAAATTCCATCCTGTTATCCTCATAATTCATGGAAAAAGTACATCAATGTCTCCTATGATAAACTTATTCATGTACATATACACCATAGTGTCCTGGTACATCGTTGTCCTGAATGTGATATACGCTCCTCGATGAGCCCCCCACACTGTACAAACACCAAGTCACGAGTATGCTTATCGCTACCAGAATATGACATTCTATAACCAGAGTTGGTGTCAAAGCCACCCAATGCTCGCCTGTTTATACATTTATCGTTTTCAAAAGACTAGTCTAATAATTAATATTTTTTATAAAGCATTGCAGTGAAGTATAATTTTAAAGCAATATATGTATTTGTATATTGTAATCAGTAACAAGAGCGCAAGTGAGCACAATATATGCCGGAACAAGAAGGTATATACAGAATTGTGCCACTACATGGAAAACAGCATCCTGGGTGCCATGGCAACCACTTTAGATGACGAACGTATGTCGCAACACACCGTCTCCACAGTCTGTACCTATGTACCAAATATGAAACGTGAAAGTTGAAAACTTTGGGAGTTAGAGTGCGGACAGGAATGGACGGACGACTGGTATATATACAAGCCTGGTGTTGGCGCAGTGGTTAGGGCAGTGGCTTGGGACCCAAAAGGTCCTGAGTTCAAGCCCCGTTGGGACACTGAATTAATATATGTATGTGTGTGTATATATATATATATATATATATATATATATATATATATATATATATATATATATATATATATATATATATATATATATATATATATATATATATATATATATATATATATATAGCAACCAAGTCGAAAACACCAGGGGGTTGACTCAGCCTGCCATCCTTCTGAGGTCGGCGAAATGAGTACCAGTTGTACTGGGCCCGGTGTATGCCCCGGTTCGAATAGGTGTACCATATCCCTGTGTGTCGTAAGAGGCGACCAGGGTTGTGTCAGGAAGGGCATCCGGCGTAAAAACCGATGCCAAATCATGATGCAAAGAACAAAACGAATTTCCATACCGGATCGGTCGAGGCCCGGGTTACCAACGACCGCCACCGGTACCGGTGGTCAGCAGGGTACCAGTGGAAATTGTGCTACTGCTGGGCGAAGGAGGAGAAGGAGACGGGGAAGGTGAGTCCGGAGGCAGTGGGAGAGGGGGAAGGGTAGAAGTGTGCAGGTGAGAGTTGGAACTCTGAATGTTGGGACGATGACTGGCAAAGGGCGAGAGTTGGCTGATATGATGGAGAGAAGAAAGGTGGACATACTGTGTGTACAAGGGACCAAGTGGATGGGGAGTAAGGCTAGGAGCATTGGAGGTGGTTTCAAACTGTTCTACCATGGTGTGGATGGGAGGATGGGAGGACAAATCCTGAAGGAAGATTATGTCAAGAGGGTATTGGAGGTGAGGAGAGTGTCAGACTGAGTGATGAGTGTGAAGTTGGAAATTGAAGGGGTGATGATTAATGTCATCAGTGCATAAGCCCCACATATGGGGTGTGAGATGGAGTATCTATATATTGATACTGAAGGACCAATTTTGTGCTCCTCCTAGCGGTCGCGTCACGTTTTTCTCAGTACTGTGACCTGGACTGAAATAAATTTCGTACCTGTAACAGTGCATCGCACATTGTGGCAACAGTCAACTTTCAACTCTTAAGCAGAATAAACACTTTTCGTTTTACATTCGTTTACATGGCGACGTATGACGTCACCGCTGAGAGGCGTCAGGACGTCATGACATCATCGGTCATTCGGTGACGTCATTACGTCTGCCGTCGACAGACCATTACCGCTGAGGTGTAATTCCACTCCTCGAAAATAGCGTTTGCAATGTAAAACCCTCTTCTGCACATGCTGAGTTCCTCAGAATGTGAATTTGACGCAAAAAATGTAACAAGAAACATTGTATCTTCTAGATATTAATACTGAAGGACCAATTTTGTGCTCCTCCGAGCGGTCGCGTCACGTGTTTCTCGGTACTGTGACCTGGACTGAAAGAAACTTCGTACCTGTAAGAGTGCATCACACATAATGCCAATATGTCGTCAACCTTCAACTCTGAAGCAGAATAAACACTTTTCGTTGAGATGGGGGTGAGGAGTGAAGAGGGGGGCGGGGGATGAAGAGACGGGGCAGGGAGTGAAGAGGCAGTAGTGGGCAAGGTAAGCAATTGAAAGCGGGAGACGGGGGTAAATGGGGCGGGGGATGAGTGGGCGGGGGCTGGGGTGAATTACGCGGGGTTGAGTGTGAGGGGGTGGACAGAATCAAGAGACAGGGGTCGGGGAGTGAAGAGGCGGGAGCGGGGCCGGGGTAATTAAATTTTTGGGCGGGGGTAAGCAAATTGAAGGCGGGGGGGGGGGATGGGGCAGAGGCAGGGGACGAGTAGGCGGGGGCAAGCACGCCCTGTCCAGTCCATGTCCCTCGAGTGTGGGAAAGCTGGTGAGGGTGGTTGAATGAACGGAATCCATCTGTGACGGGGTTTCGGCTAGTAAAGAAGATTTCTGGAGTGAGTTAGATGAAGTGGTGGAGAGTGTATCCAAGGATGAAAGAGTGGTGATTGGAGCAGATTTCAATGGGCATGTTGGGGAAGGGAATAAAGAGGATGAGGAGGTGATGGGAAGGTACGGTCTCAACAAGAGAAATGTGGAAGGGCAAATGGTGGTAGAATTTTTTAAAAGAATGGAAATGGCAGTGGTAAATACGTATTTCAAGAAGAAGGAGGAACACAGGGTGACATACAAGAGTGGAGGAAAGTGCACACAGGTGGATTACATGTTAAGCAGGAGACGCAACCTGAAAGAGATGAGTGACTGTAAGGTGGTGGCAGGGGAGAGTGTAGCTCGACAGCATCGATTGGTGGTCTGTAGGATGACTTTAGAGGTGCGGTTGAGGAAGAGAGTGAGGGCTGAACCAAGGACCAGATGGTGGAAGCTGAAGGAGGAAGACTGTTGCGTGAAATTTAGGGAGGAGGTGAGACAGGCGTTGGATGGTGGTAAAGATGGGTGGGATGATTGGGCAACGACAGCAGAAGTTGTGAGGGAGATAGCGAGGAAGGTACTTGGTGTGACATCTGGACAGAGGAAGGAAGATAAGGAGACTTGGTGGTGGAATGAGGAAGTAAAGGAAAGTATAAGGAAGAAGGGGGTTGGCGAAAAGGAAGTGGGATAGTCAGAGAGATGAAGAAAGTAGGCAGGAGTACAAGGAGTGGCGGCGAAAGGCAAAGAGAGAGGTGGCAAAGGCCAAGGAAAAGGGATATGACGAGCTGTATGAGAAGTTAGATACAAAAGAAGGGGAAAAGGATTTGTACCGATTGGCAAGACAGAGGGACCGAGCTGGGAAGGATGTGCTGCAGGTTAGGGTGATAAAGGACGCAAATGGGAATGTGCTGACGAACAAGGAGAGTGTGTTGAGAAGGTGGATGGAGTACTTTGAGGAGCTGATGAATGAAGAAATTGAGAGAGAGAGAGAAGGTTGGAAGAGGTGGAGATAGTGAATCTGGAAGTGGGGTGGATCAGTAAGGATGAAGTGAGGACTGCTATGAAGAAGATGAAAAGTGGAAAGGCGGTTGTCCCAGATGACATACCAGTGGAGGCATGGAAGTGTTTAAGAGAGATGGCAGTGAGGTTGTTAACCAGATTGTTTAATAAAATCTTGGAAAGTGAGAGGATGCCGGAGGAGTGGAGATTAAGTGTACTGGTTCCGATTTTCAAGAATAAGGGTGATGTGCAGAGCTGTGGAAATTACAGAGGGATAAAATTGTTCAGCCACACCATGAAGGTGTGGGAGAGTCGTGGAAGCTCGGCTGAGAGGAGAGGTGACGATCTGTGAGCAGCAATATGGGTTTATGCCAGGAAAGAGCACCACTGATGCGATGTTTGCTTTGAGAATGTTGATGGAGAAGTATAGGGAAGGCCAGAAGGAGTTACATTGTGTGTTTGTGGATCTAGACAAAGCTTATGATAGGGTGCCAAGAGAGGAGTTGTGGTATTGTATGAGGAAGTCGGGAGTGGTGGAGAAGTATGTGAGGATCGTGCAGGATATGTATGAGGACAGTGTGATAGCGGTGAGGTGTGCGGTAGGAATGACGGACCGGTTTAAGGTAAAAGTGGGATTGCACCAAGGATCAACGCTGAGCCCTTTCCTATTTGCAATGGTGATGGACAGGTTGACGGACGAGATCAGACTGGAGTCTCCATGGACTATGATGTTCGCGGATGACATCATGATCTGTAGGGAAAGTAGGGAGCAGGCGGAGGCGAGCCTCGAGTGGTGGAGGTACGCACTGGAGAGAAGGGGAATGATAGTCAGTCGGAGTAAGACAGAGTACATGTGCGTAAATGAGAGGGAGGGTGGTGGTATGGTGCGGTTGCAAGGAGTTGAGGTGGGGAAGGTGGATTGGTTTAAATACTTGGGATCAACTGTCCAAAGTAATGGAGAGTGTGGGAGAGAAGTGAAAAAGAGAGTGCAGGCAGGATGGAGTGGGTGGAGAAGAGTTGCAGGAGTGATTTGTGACAGAAGGGTAGCTGCAAGAGTTAAGGGGAAAGTACATAAGACGGTAGTGAGACCAGCTATGTTGTATGGTTTGGAGGCGGTGGCGCTAACAAAAAGACAGAAAGCGGAGCTGGAGGTGGCAGAGTTAAAAATGCTGCGATTCTCGTTGGGAGTGACGAGGATGGATAGGATAAGAAATGAGTATATTAGAGGGACAGCGCAGGTAGGACGGTTTGGAGACAAAGTGAGAGAGGCGAGATTGAGATGGTTTGGACATGTGCTCAGGAGGGAAGCGGAGTATATCGGGAGAAGGATGTTGAAGATGGAGCCGCCAGGCAGGAGGAGAAGAGGAAGGCCAAAGAAGAGGTTCATGGATATGGTGAGGGCGGACATGCGGGTGGTTGGAGTGTCAATGGAAGATGTGGAGGATAGAGCGAAATGGAGACGGTTGATCCGCTGTGGCGACCCCTAACGGGAACAAGCTGATAGAAGATATATATATATATATATATATATATATATATATATATATATATATATATATATATATATATATATATATATATATATATATATATTGTGTATAAAAAATAGTGTGGTAGATAAAAACATTAGAAAGGAGAAAATAACTTGCACCAAAAACTTTAACATTTTCACGCTGACGCTCACGTTCATGCCGGGGGTATCGGTAGAGCTCTCTGTTGTTTGAACAGGTGAGCTAAAAATAAATAAAAAATACCTGAAAGTTCCATTGGCTTCACTTTTGGACTGAGTTTGGACTGATGTGCAAAAAGGTTGTTAAACCTGGAAAGAAATTAAAATTCTAATTAATGTGTCACATGAAACATGCCATTCACCACGTGACGGTATCACACCACGCCATTCACCACGTGACGGTATCACACCACGCCATTCACCACGTGACGGTATCACACCACGCCATTCACCACGTGACGGTATCACACCACGCCATTCACCACGTGACGGTATCACACCACGCCATTCACCACGTGACGGTATCACACCACGCCATTCACCACGTGACGGTATCACACCACGCCATTCACCACGTGACGGTATCACACCACGCCATTCACTACGTGACGGTATCACACCACGCCATTCACCACGTGACGGTATCACACCACGCCATTCACCACGTGACGGTATCACACCACGCCATTCACCACGTGACGGTATCACACCACGCCATTCACCACGTGACGGTATCACACCACGCCATTCACCACGTGACGGTATCACACCACGCCATTCACCACGTGACGGTATCACACCACGCCATTCACCACGTGACGGTATCACACCACGCCATTCACCACGTGACGGTATCACACCACGCCATTCACCACGTGACGGTATCACACCACGCCATTCACCACGTGACGGTATCACACCACGCCATTCACCACGTGACGGTATCACACCACGCCATTCACCACGTGACGGTATCACACCACGCCATTCACCACGTGACGGTATCACACCACGCCATTCACCACGTGACGGTATCACACCACGCCATTCACCACGTGACGGTATCACACCACGCCATTCACCACGTGACGGTATCACACCATGCTGAGGCACAATAAAACTCCTCACCCCATCGTGTTCGGCTCGTCCACAATCCTCATTGGAACAGACTCACAGCCGCCATTTGATAAATCTACAACATGAATGAAGAGAATGAAGAGAATCATGGACAAATCGAAATAAATAAATAAAAATTGGCAAATACTTGAACAACCTGAAATTATTATGTAATCCCAGGGGTGGGTGCTCGTAGTGGTGTGTGTGTGTGTTGGTGGAGGATGTTGGTGGTGGTGGTGGTGCTGGTGAGAGGTGATAATGAGAAGTGGTGGTGCTGGTGAGAGGTGATAGTGAGAGGTGGTGGTGCAGGAGTGGTGGTGGTGTGGTGATGGTGGTGGTGCTGTGATGGTGAGAGGTGATGCAGGAGTGGTGGTGGTGCGGTGATGGTGGTGGTGCTGTGATGGTGGTGTGGTGGTGGTGAGAGGAGGTGGTGCGGGAGTGGTGGTGAGAGGAGGTGGTGTGGTGATGTGATGATGAGAGGTGGTGCGGGAGTGGTGATGGTGGTGGTGAGAGGAGGTGGTGCCATGGTGGTGGTGAGAGGTGGTGTGATGTTGGTAGTTGTGTGATGGTGGTGAGGTAATGGTGGTGGTGAGGTGGTGTGGTGATGGTGAGAGGTGGTGTGGTGATGGTGGTGGTGAGAGGTGGTGTGGTGATGGTGGTGGTGAGAGGTGGTGTGGTGATGGTGGTGGTGATGGTGTGGTGATGGTGGTGGTGGTGGTGAGAGGTGGTGGGGGTGAGAGGAGGTGGTGGTGAGGTGGTGAGAGGAGGTGGTGAGGGGAGGTGGTGTGGTGATGATGGTGGTGAGAGGTGGTGGTGGTGAGAGGAGATGGTGGTGGTGAGGTGGTGGTGTGGTGATGGTGAGAGGTGGTAGTGAGAGGAGGTGGTGTGGTGATGGTGGTGGTTGTGGAGGTGAGAAGTGGTGTGGTGATGGTGAGAGGTGGTAGTGAGAGGAGGTGGTGTGGTGATGGTGGTGGTTGTGGAGGTGAGAAGTGGTGTGGTGATGGTGAGAGGTGGTAGTGAGAGGAGGTGGAGTGGTGATGGTGGTGGTGGTGGTTGTGGTGGTTGTGGAGGTGGTGTGGTGATGGAGGTGGTGGTGAGAGGAGGTGGTGAGGAGGTGGTGGTGGTGAGAGGTGGTGGTTGTGAGAGGAGGTGGTGTGGTAATGGTGGTGGTGAGGTGGTGAGAAGTGGTGTGGTGATGGTGAGAGGTGGTAGTGAGGAGGTGGTGTGGTGATGGTGGTGGTGGTGGTTGTGGAGGTGGTGCCGTGGTGGTGAAGTGGTGGTGGTTGTGGAGGTGGTGTGGTGATGGAGGCGGTGGTGAGAGGAGGTGGTGGTGGTGAGAGGTGGTGGTTGTGAGAGGAGGTGGTGTGGTAATGGTGGTGGTGAGGTGGTGAGAAGTGGTGTGGTGATGGTGAGAGGTGGTAGTGAGAGGAGGTGGTGTGGTGATGGTGGTGGTGGTGGTTGTGGAGGTGGTGCCGTGGTGGTGAAGTGGTGGTGGTGGTGGACATTTTTACGGCAGAGCACAGACTTCACCCAAATAAGTACAAGATATAGTTTATGATTCTCCGCCATGACAAATAAATCAATATCATCAATGTTTATTTCAATACAAGGGAACAAGGCCAAGGCTCGACGATCGCTCAACAAGAAATAAGGAAACAAAACTAAATAAACACTGATTCAATCAATGCCAAAACCCACACAGAGAGACGACGACGATTGAAATCGAAGGGAAAAAACGTCTTGGTTGTTCTCTCATCTTTTTCCTTCACACGGACAGAGATATTCAAACAGGACCCAGTCATGTGTCGCAACAACAAAGTGTGAGAGAAAAAGTACAGCGAACAAATTACATAAACTACAGCAGAATGAATGAAGAATGAATTAATGGTGAATGAATGAAAGAGGAATGAATGAATGATGAATGAATGAATGATGAATTATAATAAAAAAGAATATTCTATCCGCGAACTGAACTCAGCCGATTCGTCAAACTATAGGATTGCCGTCGTGGTTCAAGAACACTACTGTAGGAGAACAAGGGGTAACCTCGATATTCTTTACACAGTATCAAGGTTGCAGGTGGTATAAAAAACATCATGTGAGCACCGATAACGCCATGTTAAAGTCGTAGTAGAAATAAAAAAAAAAATAATGCGAGGTCCAGGTCAACATCTACTGGCATTAAAAAAAAAATTTGTAATAATCGTCGTGTTAAAAAGAGCTATATACTAAACACCTTATTATTATAATTATTATTATATATCGTCGACATCCGTATCTTATTGTTCTCTTATGACGCTGTATGAGGTGGATTGTTATTGGGGTGTATTACATTATAATGTTGCTCGGCTGAAGTTCCATTTCTTATTCATATATAGTTGTATCAATCAAAACTTACCCACTGTTTTTGTCTTTGTAGTGAAAACTCGGAATCTGTGGTTTTATAAAAAAAAACTGGAATATTTAAATTTTTACTGAGGTCATGAGGAGAATGACGTTCTCAAACCAACTTTCGAGTAAGTGCTCTCTCTCAAGGCTAAGCGGCTTAAGCACTCCATTCGAAACCGTTGATATGGAACGGATAGCTCGGCAAGCGCAAGCCGGTTGCTTCGTCACAGAACGCACCCTCACGTCATGGCTTATTAAAATTCCACAGAGAGTTCAGTTTGAGGTTCATAGTGAGAAAAATGAGACTATTTTCTTCGCTCTCTTCATTCCACCTTCACGTCGCAGTTTTGCAACACCACTCAAAGCCGCAGTTACGAGTACCCTTTCAAGGCGGTGTATAGTTACACGCTGTTTGATCATCGTGCTCATTTTAATGACGATCTTTGAAAGGATTTTTTTTCAAATAAAAAGTTACATTAAATCGTGTCACACACTTATATTCAGGTTTTTTTTTTAAAGCCCACTCAAATAGCATGAATCTATATTTGACTGGTTTGCAAATCACCTTCTTTCTCTTCATTTTCTTCTTCTTCATATTCATCTTCTTATTATTATTCATATTCATCTTCTTATTCTTCATTCTCGGTCTCTTCTCTTCGTCAATGTTGAGTGATGCCGCGCACGAAGGGTGGTCGGCGGAAGTCAGGAGGGTGGAAGGACACCAGGCACCACCAAAAGCGACCAACGCTTGATAACTTTACCGCCGGGCTCCAGGAGAGCTTGCCCTCAGGTGAACACTTTTATTACAATGTAACAGTTTACCATCACGTGATACATAACTGGAGAAGAGTGCGCGTTGAGTGTATTTTAATTGCCTTCGGCTTCTATGCTCTCCTGGACGAGTTGAAAACCCATGGTTGTACTCGAGGTGTGCACGTGCAGCTTTTTAAGGAATCCAAGGAGTAAAATAAATAAATCGTTGTCGTGGGGGTGAGGGTGAGGATGGGGTGGGGTAAGGTGGGGGTGGTGGTGAGGGTGGGGTAAGGTGGAGGTGGGGGTGGTGGTGAGGGTGGGGTAAGGTGGGGGTGGTGGTGAGGGTGGGGTAAGGTGGAGGTGGGGGTGGTGGTGAGGGTGGGGTAAGGTGGGGGTGGTGGTGAGGGTGGGGTAAGGTGGGGGTGGTGGTGAGGGTGGGGTAAGGTGGGGGTGGTGGTGAGGGGGGTGGTGAGGGTGGTGGTGGGGGTGGTGGTGGTGAGGGTAGTGGTGAGGGTGGTGGTGGCGGGGGTGAGGGTGGTGGGGGTGGTGGTGAGGGTGGTGGTGGTGGTGGTGAGGGTGGTGGTGGTGGTGGTGAGGGTGGTGGTGAGGGTGGGGTAAGGTGGGGGTGGTGGTGAGGGTGGGGTAAGGTGGGGGTGGTGGTGAGGGTGGGGTAAGGTGGGGGTGGGGGTGGTGGTGAGGGTGGGGTAAGGTGGGGGTGGGGGTGGTGGTGAGGGTGGGGTAAGGTGGGGGTGGTGGTAAGGTGGGGGTGGGGGTGGTGGTGAGGGTGGGGTAAGGTGGGGGTGGGGGTGGTGGTGAGGGTGGGGTAAGGTGGGGGTGGTGGTAAGGTGGGGGTGGTGGTGAGGTTGGGGTGGGGTAAGGTGGGGGTGGTGGTGAGGGTGGGGTGGGGTAAGGTGGTGGTGGTGAGGGTGGGGTAAGGTGGGGGTGGTGGTGGGGGTGGGGTAAGGTGGGGGTGGTGGTGAGGGTGGGGTGAGGGTGGGGAGAGGGTGGGGTGAGGGTGGGGTGAGGGTGGGGAGAGGGTGGGGGCAGGGCCCCAATTCTCTCTCTGTAAATATGTATGGCACAGCACCGCTCCGGGTGGGATGGGGGGACTACAAGTCATTAAAATGTGAAAATTCTGGGGTAATTATCCCATCTATCCAGGGGGGGGGGGGAATGAGAATAGGAGGGTAACCACAGGCACAGATGTCATCAGCATGATGTATATATATATATATATATATATATATATATATATATATATATATATATATATATATATATATATATATATATATATATATATATATATATATATATCGGACAGCGGACATGGTTGCAGCATGAAGACATGAACGAACAGAGACGGCACATTCACCTTTGGTGAGACCGGCTCACAGACATCACGTAAGGTGTGCAATCGTCGATCTATACTTCAGCTACCTCCCATTCACACCAATATCTACGTATCCCTCCATTCCCAATGCTTCTCAGTACCCATCTCACTGAAATGTAAAACTTGTCTTTTACTTCCATTGCAAGTACGCTTCCAGGGAGACCATTCGATTGTATTAACTACTCTAAATGAAAAACGCATCCCACGGCGTCCTTCATAAACAGAAGGCGAGCTATCGCCGGCACCATGGCCAAATTATGCCTGTTGTTGACTTCATGCTTAAGGGTGGTGGGTTTGGGATCCTAGGGTCCTGAGCTCAAATCCTGCTTTACCATTGAATTAATACCAGGTGGGGTTGACTGTGCCTGTCATGCTGAGGTCGGCAAAATGAGTGCCAGCTTGCTGGTATCCTGTGTCGGAGTGGCGACGCGTCCAGGATTGTGTACAGTAGCCCAGGAGACTGCTTAAGCAGCACCAACGCTCTGCGCAGAGGATGGTCCCAATGGATGGATGGATGGATGGCCAAATTCCTGCTCTAACCTACAGGGGGCACTGCACCTGTGGCACAGTCGCACCCTCAGCAAATGCTACACGCAGCCATGTGTTGCACACGAAAGAAGAAGAAGTGAAAGATTCCTGACTATTGTCCTACCCCTCCTTTTCTTTACTCTCAGACTGTGACTCGTGGTCCTTTATCGTTTCATCATCATTTCGAAAATGCGAACCTTTAGTTTGCAACTCAACTTTTAGTCCCTTCACCACCAACACAACTCTTTTATTTACTTACTTGGATGTTTCGACTTGAAGCAGTCAGTGCTCACGTCCCTTCTGACTGAACTGGAACCTCTACAATACGGTGTGTATTTCAACGTCAGCCCAATGCATTGAGCGTTGACGTGAACCAAGTAATTGTTGATGAACAGACCACCACTTCTGGTAGGCTGTTCCGGTTATCGATACATCTAGTTGAGAAAGTTTTTTTTCCTAACTTTGGTTCTGCAGTGGAATTTCTTGATCTGGTTGGAGACTTACAATCCAAGAAAAATTTATAGGGCTCATTCTGTCAAAGCCATTCAGAAGCTTCAAAGTTTTAGCTTAGCTTGTCTTCTTTTCTACAAGTGCCAGAAACTTCAGGGCTCTCGATCTGTCTGGTCATTTTAAGTGACGTAGCTCGTTGTTGCACTTTTTCAAGCAGATCTTCACCTTTTTTTTCATTTTTGAACATTGCACACCAAACAGTTTTATCAACAGTGGGTCGGATGATATTCTTGTGCAATTGAACTCGAACTTTCTGTTCCAGAGCCGAGAAAGACCTTTTCAGGATTGAGAACTTGGAGTTTGCCTTCTTCACTATTTCTGCAACAAGAAGCTGAAAGTTTGACTGGTATTGAACAAGACTCCAAGGTCTTTGTCTTAAAAATTTTTTTATTTTTTTTTGCAAACCCTCCAATCGTGTACATATGACGTATCCATGTTTCTCGTTACTTCTTCGGTAATGTATCACTTTACCTTTGTCTTCGTCAAATGGACGTTGTAATATCTGGGACCAATGCTTGACTGCATCATCTCCTCACAACATGTTCACGTCTTCATGGTCGCTAACAATGCCGAATAGCTTTGTGTAGTTTGCAAACAGCTTCAGATATTAGTGGATGACATCTGGCAAATAATTGATGAAAAATATTGATAACCGGGCCCAGCACACTGACCCGCGGGGTCCCGCTCATCACAGATATGGTCTTTGACTGCTTTTCATTCTCTACCACCTTGTGTTGATGGCCTGTTAGGTACACCCTCATCTCAGCAGTTGGTCAGCAATTCCATACACCTGCCGTTTACGGACTAACCCTCGGTTGGGCATGCTGTCGAACGCTTTCCTGTAGTTGAGGTACAATCAATCAATTCTGTGACCATCCTATAGACCGATCGGGCTCGAGCCCAGAGTTTGAGCACCTCGAACAACTGGGTTGCAAAAGATCTTTCACTGCAGAAACCGTGTTGTTCATCTGGAAGTACACTGTTGCTTTCTAATTGGGCAACTACCGCATCTCTGATAATTTCCTCCATTACTTTTCATACCACTCATTCATTGCTCTCTTTTCCCTCCTGTGGAACCAACTTCTGCATTCTCTTCAATTTCATTCTTCCATCCAAGTCTTCAAGACAGCTGTTCATCACCATCTCAAAATTATCTCCAATTCAAAACCATGATCCTTCTACTCTTTTTTTTTTTTTTTTTTCTCTCCCCTCCCCTCTTCCACCTAACCACAATCCCTTCTCCTTCCAGGTTTCCAGTCCCCCTCCCACCCTGAGAGTTTCCTTCTGTATCCATATTGTCCACCCTATGCATCCTTTCCTGCCCCCCCCCCTCCCGCCATTCCTCCCCAAACCCATTATTCGTCAAATTCTCCCTCTCTCTTGGCCTTCAAACTCTGCTGTTGGTGCTTGCTCCCTCCCTCTGCTGTTCATTTTGTCCTGTTACGTCCTAATCCGTTCAGCGTACTAGCTCTTCCACGAGTCTTGACGATGTACATACAAAAAAAGAAAGAAAAAAAAAAAACAACAGATGTCATGCTCACTGGTCCTTAGTTTGATTAGGTTGCTCATTGCTCACTTTCTTGTAGATGCGAAGCATGTTAGCCTGCTTCCATCTTGCAAAAGTTTGGTGAGCATCACTCAACAAAGATTGCAGATCTCTCGGTGAGTTTATCGCAACTCGTGAATGCAGATTGTCCAGTGCTCGAGACTTGTTGACGTCTGGTGGTTCTCCATAACTTGTTTGACAAATTCTACCTCTTTTATACCAGAATTGAATGTATGTCCATCAGTCTGCTGTTGTTGGTCATGTCTGCTGACACAGCGCTGAATTGAGCACGCTCCTCTGAGCAAAAGCCAGGAAGGACATTCATCCTCGGTGGTGTTGGAGAGAAACTCGGACGTCACCCACTCAACCTCATGTAGTGAAAACTTCATCCACACTGAAGCTTGGACGACAGCATTTTTTTTTTCTTCGAAATGTATGACAGTCACTTTGTTTATTTACTTACCTTCAGATCTTTGATATGGATGTAGTTTGTAGAATGGAAGGGGCAGACAAAGATTGAGGTGGAAGGAGGGATGTGGAGATTGGAAAACACAAGGTGTGATTAATTGGGACCATGAAAGTAGTCGTTTCTTACAGATGGGAAAATTGATGTGCAAAGCAAATCCCTTGGGCCAACAACCCCCCTCCTTCTCCACATTTACCATAATTACTTTTTGCATTTAACAAAGGTATCAAAATTAATGGACTACCAAAACAACAGAGCAAAATGTGAACAAAATGGGTGCCTAAGAACACAGATGCACAGCAGTACGAGAAGAGAGGAGTTGCATTTTAAAGGGAATAAGGTCTCCGCAGATGTACTCGGAGGTGGAAAGCAGAGACCATTGGTGGGCAGTGGACGATATCTTGTCCGGAAGAGCACAAGACAAAAGACTTGGGAAGACAGTTCCACGTGTGAACGAAGAGAACAATAACCAGGAAGTTGGACATTGGCAGCACGTATGCTGTCATGGTTGTTGATCATGTTTGGAAAGGAGGTCCAGCTGTTGGTCCATGGGTCGTGCTTCTCGATGCTGGAGAAGAAGATCCAGGTCGTTCAACCGTGTCCAAGAATGGGAAGAAATGGTTACACCCACCATAGAAAGGGGACACTCACCAACACGCAACAACAGAATCGTCAACCATGTTTTTCATGCGCTCTTCTCTTCAATGCGCGATCACTCAACAAGAAGATTGGCGATCTTGAAGTAACGATACAATCACAATTTTGAGATGTTCACCTTGTAGCTGTTATGGAAATGTGGTTCTCTTCCAAGAAAGCTGCTGCGTACAGCTTGTGAGCTTTCTAGATACCATCAATTCCATCATGATGGTGACAATCGCGTCGGTGGGGATGTTGGACTATACTATTCAATGAACGATGACGTGCACGTGCGCGAAAACTTCAGTGACTGTATACCTGCTCACCTTGAGGTGTTTTGGGTCAAGCTGAAAGAATCTACCCGTGTACCACTGTCCAAGGACATGTAGTTTGCGTTATTTACTCACCCCCTCGATGCCAGCGTCAAGATGAACTTTGCCAGCGTCAGCCTGTTTGACGAGATTCATCGGGGTCTCGATAAGCCGGGTCATTTCGCCAACATATGTACAATTGACTTCACAAAGACTTTTGATTCGATCGATAATGTGAAGGCCATTCGAAAGTTGATTCAGTTTGATGTCTATCCAGCGATTATCCCTGTGTTCAGTAGCTTCCTTTCAAACCACACACGGACAATTTGATATCGTGGTGTATTGTCGTCCCCGCAGCAGCTTGCGTGCAGGGTCCCGCAGGGTACCAAGTTAGGCCCCATTATCTTTCTGGTTATGGTGAATGATGTCAGGTCAGGTATGGGAGCGTGTTGCTGCGTCCAGGTGAATGATGCTGCGCTGTCAACTGGAAATAGATGGAAGTACGCTGATGACATCAGCCGAGTGGAGGTTGTCCCAAAATCGCAGCAGAGTGACATGCAGTCACATGTTGATGCATTGTCCGAGTGGAGCCGTGTTAATTCCATGAGACCTAAACCTGAGAAATGCAAGGTGATGCAAATTAGTTTTCTCGCTCACGGCAACCTCTCGTCCTGCGATTACTCTCAATAACGAACCACTTGAGTTTGTGTCTTCTCTCCATCTACTTGGGATCACAATTCAATCGATTCTCAAGTTCAGAACATGATTTCACGCACTTCCCGATGTCTCCACATTTTGTATCAACTCAATCAAAATGGAGTCGCTACCACTTATTTGGTGTTTATTTACACTACGTACAACTACTCCCTTTTGGAATCCGGTGCCCCCGTATGGAGCCATAGCCTAACGATGAGGCAATTCACCGACATTGAGAGAGTTCAGCGAAGAGCTTTCCGTATGATCGCCTTTTCCGAGCGACATCACTACGTCGATCTACTCCGAGCTTGTACCGTCACCTCCCTTGCTGCGAGGAGAATCGACGTCGAGTATTCCTACTCTTGTGTGCATCTGTGAAATTCACAACAGAATAAAGTGCAATGTTATCGTTTTGCCAGAAGCCCTCATTGTCTACAATCTGCCCTGCACCGTCATACATAGCTATCATGTGCGGCCTGTGGCTGTTGCTCGTCGCATCATTTTCTGGGGGCATGGCTATGGCTGGGTCAGTGTCGTACACTTCACGTATTTTGTACAATTATTGAATGTTTTGAACTTTTTAATCTCTTTAAAATAATTGATATTTGTTGTTTCTGATATTTGTAAACCTTGTACACTTATAGATGAACAGAAAAGTTGAGGTACGCAGTCAGTCTGGACTTTGGAAGTTTAAACTGGAAGAATATGTTCATCGTGACCTGTGGAGACTTCTGAGGTGGCGGTAAAGTTTCGAGCTTCGCTTGGAGATGTATCGATTGTAAAGTCTCAGACCTCCAGATACTGACAACAGAAATTCATTGAGGGAATTGCAGGGGTGGGGGGGGGGGTTGAAAACCACTACCACCTATTGATTACTACAAGAAACAGCTATTTGCTGAATCTACCTTGTTGGGATGTCAAATGTATCTTGTGATCTTTCCCCTTCACGTGGCATGTCAGGACGTGAGCTCCCAAATATTATACGTCGATAGCCTAAATGGCTAAATATAGGCCGGACGATGTATGGAAAATCGTCGTCGGTGCACAGACCGTAACCCATCTTCCAAAAATCTAACGTTACCCAAAGCACGTCGGCCTGTGCACTTTTCCCTTGGCTTTGTTTCCAGGAACACCAGAATCTTTTCACTTCAATTTTGGCCTCTTTCCCTCTCAAAAAAAATTCTTTCCCTGAATGAGCTTTGTCAACTTCCAGGAGAGTAGCAATTCGGTCATTTCCTGCCACACACGTTTGTTGCAATTGCTATTGTGTTTTTCACTCTTCCAAATGAGAAAGCCGTTACCTACCTAACCGTTCCCCCTTCTCCCCTCGCACTCCAAATCATGGTGCCGCCCGAGTCTTATTGCCCTGGAAAAGTCGGTGAGGCACAAGGAATGAGGCACAAGCTCGAGACGAGTTGCAACCCACCATCAGTATGTACAGACTGTACACGTTTAGATTAGTGTCCGTTTGGGTGAATAAGCGAGCTTGTACAGTGCGACTTCAGCGGCTGTTGCCGTTCATAAACGTGAAGCATTTCTAAACATTTTCCTTTTCAGAGGGAGCATCTGCAGAAGAAGCACCTGCCGCCTCCTTGGTGAACATTCCTTTCCCACTAGCCCTGTGGGACCTGAAGCAGTGTGATCGCCGTCGCTGCACTGGACGCAAGCTTCTGTCAAAGGGGTTCGTGCGGAAGTTACAGCTGGGCCAACACTGGCCAGGGCTCGTGCTGACTCCCATTGCCACAAACTACGTGACTCCATGTGATCGGTAAGCAATGCAGGAACTGAGACGTGAGAAGGTATGCATATTGTAAAGCAAGTACAGCTAAGTTAGTGTTGTCTATGTTAAGTAGTGTGTTTTATTTAACAAGTTTAAATAAACCTGGTGTTGGCTTAACGGTTAAGGTGGCTGGCTTAAGATCTTATAATCTTGAGTTTGAGACCCTGTCGTGCTGTTAAATAACACCAGGTGGGTTGACTCGGCCTGTCATCCTTCCGAAGGCAGGAAAATGAGTACCAGCTTACTGGACACAGGGGGCACTGCATCAGCAGCACAGCCGTGCTCCCAGCAATTATGCAGCCAGCAGTCGCAGGCTGCTTTTGAAATGATTCACTGATTGACCATTTCTTTGTCAATATGCATCTCTCCTCAGTGAGCTTGTAAAGCAACGTGGTGTGGCCACAATCGACTGCTCTTGGGCACGTGTCGGAGAGTCCACGATTGGCCGTTTTCGTTCTGGCCATGCCCGGTTACTCCCATTGCTCTTGGCGGCTAACCCAGTGAACTACGGACGGCCTTGGCGGCTGTCGTGTGTCGAAGCTTATGCAGCTACACTGTGCATTACAGGTTGGTAGGTTGTTCGTTAAAGTTAGACCCTGTGCTGATGGACAAGATGCCGTTTGGCTTTTCCCCTTGCCGAGAGCATAAGTTGACAAAAGTGTAATGACAAATTATTGACAGACTCTTTGGATGTTTCTTTAAACAAACAAACCATTGCTTATCAAAAGGCTATAAACGACCTCATGCAGGACCCATCTGCATTCGATTTAGAGACACTAACTGTGATAAAAATGGCATGAGGGAAGAGGGTGGGGTGGGGTAGGACTGAATGATTTCCTAATGTACAATTCGGCTATCCTGCCTTGTTTCTACTTCTCTTTCCAGGATTTAAGAAAGGGGCATTTGAGCTACTGCAGAAGTTCAAGTGGGGCAAAGCCTTCCTCGAGCTGAACTACACTCTCCTTAAGGCTTATGCAAGTTGCGCAGATGAACAGGCTGTGATTGACATCCAGCAACGATGGTTGGAGGAGCGGCCACCTAGCCCTACCCATGGTGAGCGAGATTACACAGTCGGAGAAGCCTCACCCAATTGCCACAAATGAGAACTTTGCCAGAGCATTCAATACGAATTAACTAATTGGGGAAAGCACCATTCATTAATTTCCTGTGTTTGTTAGACAAGAAACACCCACTCCCTACAGCCTGGGGGTGATATTGGGGGAGGTGGGGAAAATATACGAGGTACGACAATAAAGTTCTAGGATTAAAGCGAGATAAATTTTCTTGTAAACCTACCTATTATGTTCAGTGGTCCCCTTCAAAGTAATCTCCCTGGGAGTCGGTACACGCTTGCCAATGTCTCTGCCATACTTCAAAGCACCTTTTGGAAGTTGTTGGCTGAAAGGCCATTTCACTCATTGGTCACAGCTCTCTGGATCTTCTATTGATGCAAAATGAGTTCCTTTCATTGGAGTTTCAGACGTCAGTCAGATCGGACCAACATTCTCACCCTTTCGACATTTTCGTCTGTTTTGGCAATCGTGCGTCATCATCCACGTCCATTCTCCTTTCTGCAAACCTCTTGGCCCACTCAGACACGTGATCTTGACATTGCGTCTTGCCCGTTGCATCACCAGCTTCAACTTGTCAAAAATGCCCATGCCATTTTCGTTTTATTTTCAAAAATTTGATGAGTATTCTCTGTTCCACAAAATTGTCGTTCATCTTCAGCACATAATTGCAACACTTATTTTAACAAAACCCATTGATATAACGGCTAACACATAGTCCTGATGGGGAGATCATGATGCATGTCCAATTACGAAACCCAAGCTGGTGCTGCCACATGTCGAGGAAAAAAAACCATCAGTCCTGGAACTTTATAGTCAGACCTCGTATTTTATGCCGTGGTTAATAATCCCCTGTGTATCCTGCAGTGGTTAGTACACCCACTTGATATGTGTACAGGCAAACAGTAAATAGTCCTCCCCCCTTGTGGGGGTGGGGGAGTGTGTCCACGACCGGACCCTGTGTCGCCCCAGCACGTTCCCTCCCCCCCACCCCCTCATGATTGTCAGACGCACACATACCCACAGAGAATTGCCTTCTTTTATACAGTAGGATGACAAACACCACTGAAGCAGATATGCAAATTTATTGACCATTTTGTTTGCTTACAGATCCCTTTGACCCAGAATCTCAGGAAGAGTTTGTAAGTCCCAACCAGCCATTTCACCATGTGCTCGACAGGTGATCTCTCGCACTCGTCTTTAAAGCCAGTATATGGCTGTAAGCCTATTGTACTTGCTGGGGTGATCATTATTCTGCCATACACTGCTGTGCAAAAGTCTTACACGTTCAGGGGTTACAATGTGTGGATGTCATGAGTATGAAAAATTTATTCAAAGTCTCCACAAGTTTTTTTTTTTTCTTACTCTTGTAACAACGTTGCCCATTATTAATACAGCTCAGTTTAGGTAAGAAGACATCAAGCTTGGGGTTTAGCAATCTTGAACTCACATTGATCATTATCTTCAAAAACTTGGATCACAAGAACTCAAAGTAAACGATACATGAGCAGCTAATTTGAAGTGTTGTACGTAACCCATCCCATTTCCCAATCAAATCAAATTAATGACTCATCGTGAGGTGTTCATAATCATTAACATCAGGTGTTCCTTTCTGAGTCTCAACACATCCATAAAACTTAAAGCTCACCTTTCATACTGCAGAATACAGATCTATCAGGATTGACTGTTCGTTTAAAAGAAAATGAATATTATTTCAGGAGAAGAGTTTCTGCTTGAAGAAGAAAAACATCTTTTTTTTGTTCTTAATGGATATAAATTATCATTACGTGCCATTACGAGGGTACCAATAGCCTCATAGCCAGTTCAGGCTGTGGTCCCCTATTTTTTTCAGATTATTATTATTATTATTATTATTTTTTTATGATGGTCCCAAGCCTTCCAGGCTGGAAAACCTATTGTTATTTTTCCATTTGGTTTTCGCAGGCTTATTCGATTAAAAAAAAAATTTTTTTGTCATAACTCGTCCACAACTTTTTGAAATGTCATGATATTGATTTATATATAGCGGTTGTGGCCCTATCTCTCAATGGTGAAGATTCACTTAAAATATTCGAGTAGTCGAATCCTGATCCAGGTTTTCACTAAAATTGAATCAGATCGATCATTCAAATACGCGTTTAGTCTTGCACGCAAACCTGACCGTAATTGTGCATGACGACCAAAGCGCGTTAAGAAAAATTAAATTAAAAAAAAAAAACCTTATAGCGCCACCTGTGGCGATCTGGCTATTCAAGGTAGCCTCAATTGACAGACCCAAAAATCTGTCAAACAAGTATGTACTTGGAAGATAATTTCTTTCAAGGAACAGAAAGAATACAAGCGTTGAATTGACAACACAACTGGCAGAAGGCTCAGATGTTGTTGTCCATCCATCAAGTCCGAAGGTCATTTTAAAAATCGGTTCAAGTAAGAAAACATTTGTGAAGATTTGGAACTAAAAGGGAAAGTGGAACAGACCAAAAAAGCCAACAATTGAGCATGGAGGAGGTTTAATTCCAGTTTGGGGGTGATATCTTTAATCCAAACTTCATCTTGCAGCAAGATAAAGATCCAAAACACTCAACTGGAATAATTAAAACTTGTTTGCAAAAGAAAGAGGCAGCTGGAGTCCTTCAATGCACGGAATGGCCCCTCAAAGTCCAGATCTCAATATAATTTAAGCTGTACGGGACTATTTTGAGAAACCGAGTAAGAGAGAATTTGGAAGGTCTTGGATGAAGCGTGGTACACTATTCCACAAGAGTTTATAACAAAGTTATTTGAAAGTGTCCTTTGAAGAATTTCAATAGTTTTAAAAGAGAAGGGTGGACATACTCACTATAACTTTATATCAATATATATTGTGTATAAAATTGGTTATTTGAAGATTATTTTCTTTTTCATAGAGGTGTATTTACATTGAACAAAATTTATTTTTGTTTTTTTTGCACATTAAACACAGACTTTTGCACAGCAGTATATTGTGACACGTTTTTCTGGGAGCCTGCAATGCCAAGTTAAACAAGGAGCTGATACTGTAGGTCCCCCACCTTTTGGGTGGTAGGAGGAATAGATCTGTGTAAAAGGAAAGCTAAATCTTGAATGGTTTTTGAAATAGCATGTGCACAAGCCAAGTTATCAATGGTTGCCATGGCAACAAAATTCAGCCAATCACAGCTGTGATCTAATCAGATTGAGATGTCTTTTTCTGTCTGTGTGTAACACCAGTCACGTTAAAACTACTGGGCCAATTGCCACCAAACTTGGCAGATGGCCCAAGTTCGAACTCTTGGTGAAGATGGCTACTTGGTTTCATCTCCAACCACGGGGTTTTGGGAGGGAAGGTCGACAAAAATTATCTATGTAAATGTGTATCATGTAGCACCACCCGGTGGTGGTGGCAGCAGAGGGTATTACAAGTCAGCTGCAGAGAACTTGCATTTTTGCACTGTATACGTCGCAAGAGAGTGGGAGCCCCAAAGTCAAACTCCACTAATCAGAGGAGGCAGAGGCGGGATGAGGGAGGGGAAGGGGCGGGATGAGGGACCCAGCATTCGCCAGGCACCCCTGCTAATGAGGAATAGATATCTGCAGTATGAAGGCTAAATGTTCAATGGTTTTTGAAATACCGTGAACACAAAAGTATATGGACGGATTAATTATATTTCGGTTGGTTGGTCGGATGGAGCTCATTTTAATGTCCTCCGTCTCTGACCTTGTCAGAGGAGCAAAGGACAACAAGAAAAGCAGCTTTTCGGTTTGTTCGGCAAGATATATATTCCCTTCGACTGTTCCTGAGGCCTTGCAGCTTTCATGCAAAATGATTTTATAACTTGCAAATATGACTTGTTGTTAGGAGGAATCCTTAGAGGAAGAGATCACTCCAGATTGTTTTTACCGACGCAGACCTTCGCTCTCATTTCATCACTGATCACCCAGCCATTGCATTCCCCTTGAAGACATTTTTTCCAAAAATGGATTCCACAACGGTGATGGAAAGGTATCAGCTCTTGGAGGCTAAAATGAGGATTGCCTTGGACAAACCACAGTACTATAAGCACCCGGTTTTGACTTCAGGCATGTTGTATTCCCATGTCCAAAAGTGCCTGAATCTTTCCTTGCCTTTTGCAGCACAAGCTCTGATGTTGCTGTCAAATAAGATTTTTGTTGGCCGCTTTGGTCAAGAGGCAAAGTCTTTTGTTCTCTTTTCTTAACCACTATATTTCCAGAGCATGTAGGCTTGGCAGGAGAATCTGAAATTGATCATACCTGAAAATGTGATTTGCTCAAAAGTTAGCCATCAGCGTATGTTTTCCCAAACCTTGAAGATGGATTTTAATGGTTTCATATGAATGTACAGCTTCCAAAAACGTCTAGCTCAAATAGATCGAGACGCAACAATTTGAAAGGGGGCAGTGGAAGGCCGGAGTCAACAATATTAAAGGTCGTATCGAAGGAATCACTTAACCGATGCTCACATTTGGAATGGAAGTTTAATCTACTTTCAGCATACACATCGGTAAGCAATTTGGAAGTTTTTGCATTGAAATGATGTCATAACCTTTTACCCGATTCTTTGTGCTCTTTCCCCCACCCCTCCCCCTCAAGTGACTCTTCAACCGAAGAAAACGACGAAGGCAGTGACAGCGTCGATGAGCCATCTAATCGGGAAGACAGCGATGGAGAAGCAAACGGAAACGAAGAAAAAGCAAAGGACTAAATCGAGGCGCAGATGTTGTTGCGAGTTGGACTGGAGTAAAACCTTCAGTTTCATGTCATTCCAAACTATACAAAAGCAATAAACTTTTATTTGGTTCAACATATTTCTATGCAAACCCTTTCTCTGCATTCTAAATGCAAAAAGCGCTATACAGGTATATTACAAATAAGCGACAGCATGTATTACCTTTTGTCACTGCAACGTGGTAGCAGCTTCGCCTCAAACCTTTTGCTGCTAACAAAACAGAAAGGTCGAGTATCTTCTTTAATCATACCTACACCTTTTGTACAGGAAAACATTGCATCAACTGCTACTCGTCACATCTACGGGAGAGCGACACGAAGGTCAATCGAAGGAAGCGCAACTCTCAACAAATAAAGTTTTGCACAAAAGAATACTGGGATCCCAAAAAGAATATTTACAAAATATCCTACAAGCAAAAGATGACGAGATAAAATATCTTTTTTTGTCAGTTATGGGAGGAAAAAAAAAAAAATCAGTTGCAAAACTTTGCAAAAGATATCTGCTGGGACGTAAGTACCTTCAGCTAATTGCAACATTGAAAGTTTTAGCGAAAAACTTTCCATTCTTCCAATGCAAAAACAACGACCGCAAAACAAATGTAACAAAAGAAAAACAGAACTCGCATTACATTGTTGTGGCTTTGGAGACTCTTTCCCCACCCCCAACCCTTCCTCTCCCCGAACCCCTCCCCTACAAACTGCCTATGCACGACAAAATGCAAAACAAACTTCGACAACCGATGTCACTTTTACATTCGTTGAAAGCGCAGGCAGGCAGAAAGACGGTTGCCTTCTACAAAAAGCGACGAGCCGTTTTCACTGGAAACCTTGAGCAGTATGTGCCCGTTGAATTGAACAGTGGGGCACCGTTTAGAAACACTAAAGGGAGCAAGGACGGACACACGGCTGATGGTTTTAACCTGTACACGGCAACTCACGCACGGGTGTTGCCATTAAGGACGCAAACGGATTACTCAGACACCCTGCCCTAAAATAACAAAAGCTGCTTTCAGGAGGCCAGGGATTGGAAACCACACATTCGGGATCACTACGCCAAATTCCTTGACCACGGACAAAGGTAAAGCTTTGTCCCGTCGGTACACCTGAACTCAGCACCAACCAATGTGACAATTAACCGAATAAGCCTGTGGGAGACGGTAGGGTATATTGAAATATATTTCCCTCCCTCAACAGCCTGCTGCTCCTTGCCTGACTATTCAAAGCCCTCAATGGCGTGGCCTCTTGGCGCGAGGTGGGGAAATGTCACTCCGGTGCTCCCTTGTGCCATCGGGGTACGGTGGAGTGCGAAGCACAAGAGCACGTCTGTCTGCTTCTTCATCCATGGCAAGCACCCGGCGTCTGGTGCAGACAAAATGGGCCAGAACACAAGTCAGGGTTCCTTTTTGAAATGGCAATTGCCAGTACAGTATATAGATAACAGACCAAAATTGTTTTAGGTTGCATGAATGAATGCCATCAATACCCAGGTTGCACCAAACAACTAATCTCTATTACTTCTTTAATGGCCCCAAGTATTCCCTCTTTATGGGGTTGGCTCAGGAAGGAATGTTTTTGGCTGAGGTCTTTCAAGAGCCAGGTGGCCAGGCCTGATATTCGACTGGAGGTGGTAGGAATATGCAGTTTGTTCAGCGTGCCGGCGATAGCTCACCGACACTTTGCAAAGAACCACCATGGGATCTTTAACACCTCCCAAGTAGCCCACTTTATCATCCATCCGAGGGACGAACACCAGCACGATAGTTTATAGCTGGGTGGGGATTCAAACAAACCCTGCTGAAACAACTCAGGGGAGTGTGCATACCTTTGTGTGCATGTCCTGCCATCCCTACCAAAGAACTAAAATAGGTGGGAAAATATAAACACTTGGAAATGTTGATCCACAAGAAGCAATCTATTGAAATAAATATGATATGGTTGAAGGAAAAATGACGAGGAGCGGATACTCTAGGTCAGTGCTTCTCCAGCGTTTTCAACTCGAGGCCCATCATACAGAATCGTAATGAGAAAAATGGCCATAAAACTTAATGCCAAAACAAATCATTATGCTTACCTTTAATGAGACACTTGAGCTTGCTTCTTGGAAATAAGATGGTCAAGTCGTGGTTTGATGGGGGACAGGCTCACACGCAAAGTGGCATTCAGAGTGTCTGTTTTTAGACTATTTCGTGCTTTTGATTTTGTCACACTTACAGTCGAGAAGCCCGATTCACAGAGATAGGTTGTGGTGAATGGTAAAAGAAATCTCATGGCACGCTTTGACAAAGAAGTGTATTCACTGCTTGCCAATATCCACAATGAAGGAAGGTCTACTTGTGCATGCTGAAGCTTCAGACTACTGTCTGCAGAAAGTTCCATCAGTTCATTTTCAAGTACAACGGACAAGGCCACATCTTCTGAAGCAGGATCCACTGAGAAAGGGTTCAAAATCCAAAGGTTTCCTTGCCTTGGGTCCTCTGGAAAGTAGTCTGCAAACTTTTGTGATAACTCGGTCAAATGCTGGATTATGCGCCCAGATATGTCTGTATGAGGAGTGGATTCCAAAGTTTCACTCAGAAGTGGAAACATCTCAAGTCGTCCATCCTTCACTTTTCTGTTCCAAAGAACAAGCTTTTTCTTGAAGCCTTCAATTTTGTCAGAAACCAAGAACACTGAACTGTTCCTACCTTGCATTGATATGTTGAGCTGATTTATAACTGGTCAAACACATCTGACAGGTAAGCCAGTTTTGGCACAAAAGTTATCATTACTGTAATGATCAGCAAGTGGTGAGTGTTTCTCTTCAAGGAACATGTGGGCTTCATGTCTCGGTTCAAAGAGGCGATTAAGCATACGTCCTCTTGAAAGCCACATCACCTCACTGTGGTACAGAAGCTGCAAGTGATCAGAATCAAGTCTTTCACACAGTGCAGCAAAACACCTTGAGTTGAGTGCACTCTTCTTGATGAAGTTCACAGTTTTAACAGCTACATTAACGACTTCATTCAGTTCTGGTGACATCTGCTTTGTTGGCAGATTTTCTCGACGTAAGAAGCAGTGGGTCTTCTTGGCATCTGGCGCCCTCTGTTGGATCTGTTTTAAAACACCACGATGGACTCCTGTCATTGGTGCAGCACCATCTGTGCACACACCTACGCAGCTCTTCCATTCAATACTCTTGTCAGTGAAGTATTTGTCAAGGCAGAGCATTGCATCATCTGCAGCTGTTTTTGTGGGAAGGTCTTTGCAAAACAGTAGATCCTCACGAACATCACTGTCCCCGCAGTCCCTCACGAAAATTAGTAATAAAGCATTATTGCTAATGTCAGTAGATTCATCCAACTGAATGGAAAAATACGGACTGGCCTTTATTTTTGTCCACCAGTTGGCATTCAATGTCATCACTCATTTCAACAATTCTTCTCATTACAGTATCATGAGAGAGTGATACGGACTGAAGTTTGGTTGCAGCTGCTTCTCCAAGAATTTGTCGACATATCAACAGCACTGGGTAAAATAAGCTCCTCCGTGATTATGAAAGCTTTCTTGCTACGAGCAGCACGAGCAGCAACCATGTAGCTGGCTTTCAATGCTGATTTTGACTGAGTTGTAAATGTTGTAATCACTTTCTGCTGTGCCTGAAGTCCAGCCTCTTTCCTCTCAAAATATTCCTTTTGCTTCAGGCCCGGTCACACCTTGACGTTTTAGCCAACGTATGCCGATTTTTGAATTTTTTTTCTAAAACGCTGGCACACGTTGAATACGTTATGGGTAAGTTTTGATAACATTGAGAGCACGCTGAAAAACACTGCCATACGTCGTTGTACGTTGGCTTTAAACGTTGTACTCTTTGGTTGTCCTCAAATTTTTTCATGCTTGAAATTTCACGACGTATGCCGGCGTATGACTCACACGTTCCGCTACGCTGGCCACAAGTTGTATGCACGGTCTGCGATCGTTGACAGACGTCAACACATGCTACTTGTAAGTTAATCATAAGTTGAGACACGCTGAGGTAATGTTTAGCGTGCCCGAAACTTATTTCTAACCTATGATTAACGTGTTGTTGGCACGTTACGCGATCGTTGCCCCACATCGACAGACGTTACTTTTAAGTTACTCATAGGCTGAAAGACGTCGGTATAATGGATCGTCCTTGCGTCAGCGTCCACGGCCACGGCCAGGACATTTATTTGCAGCATTCTTCAAACTTTTCTTGGGCATGACGAGGATGTTCACACTTCGATGTCTAGCTTGGCTATGATTCCAATTGTCCATCGGCAGCGTCTATTTAAAATAGTCGAGTTTGAGCGTTTTAACACGTTCAGAAGAAACGCTTCAAATTTCCAAACCCCAGCGTCAAAAAACAAAGGCGAGTGACAGCAATTTAAATCGTTCATTGTAAACAATGAAAATGGCTAAGTGGTACCGTTTAAAAGTCGTTGAGTGTAAAAAAAATCCAATTGTTGAGCGCAAGCGTTTACTTTCAATAGTGGAGATGCAGCCATTTAAATCGTTGAGTTTATCATTTAAATCGTTAAATCGTTAAACGCAAGGACGATCCATCATAACCCACACCCTCCCCCTCACACTCACCTACTACTGCCAACATGAACTAACTACCACTAATACTAATGCTAATACTAATACTAATACTGATACTGATACTGATACTAATACTGATACTGATACTGCTGACATGGACATCGACTCAAAAAGGACTCGAAAACACTGTTGGGTTCCCCTTTTATGAGCAGCATTTTTATATACCAATTCCCAAAACCGCTGGGAACGCGTCTTTATATGGCAGTTGTAAGCTAGAAACACGTTAATTTTTTTTTTTTTTTTTGTCGACCGGAAGACGTCATTGGAATACGTCTACATACGTCGATGTGTGTTGGGACTACGTAAAGAATTGGTTCAAAGCACGTCAAACATAAGTTAGAAATAAGTTTCACGTAAAAAAGACATTACCGCGACGTGTTTCGACTTATGAGTAGCTTATAAGTACCTTTGTGGACGTGTGTAAGCGTCCACATATCGTGTGTAAAACTTATCCCCATCGCATGCGGAACGTGTGTCATACGCCGAGTACGTCGTAAAATTTTGAACATGTTTAAAATTTCTTGACGTACTCTACTTACTACGACGTATGATAGTGTACTTTAGCGTTGTACTCACGTATACCAAACTTACTCATACCGTATTTGACGTGCCCCAACGTTTTAGACACATTTTTCTTAGGTCGGCATACGCTGGCAAGATCGCCAAGGTGTGACCGCGATGTTGACACTTCCATTTCTACGGCAGTTACGATTCGAATCGTTGTGCGTCAGCCTTTTAATAGGCTACGTCACGACATCGTCGGCGATGCGTGAAACGCGCTATGCTTAAGTTAGACTATCGTTGGGCATCGGTTGTGTAGGCCGACAACAGGTTCAGCATTCGTTGGTATAAGTTATCTATAACACAACGAAACGTTCTGTGTAGTTACCAATGCGTTATACATAAGACCAAGTCGCTATGAATACGTCCGAATCTTTAAAAAAAAAACGTCAAAAGTTCAACGTAAGCCAGCGTTTTAGATACATTTTAATACGTTGCCATCGCTGGCTAAAACGTCAAGGTGTGACCGGGCCTTTACCTGCACTATTCGGGTGTCTTGTGTTTAAGTGTCTCTGAAGCTTTGACGGTTTATGCACCTCGTTTGACAGGATTTCAACACATTCAACACACTGTACTTTTGGCTCAACATCACTGCCTGCCATCGTGAATCCATAGTTAATGTAATCCGGGTCATATTTCCTCACCACAACCTTTCGAGATTTTTTCCCGTAGCAGATTTGTCTTCTCCATCACACTTTCGTTTCAAAAAATCGATCCATTTTCGGTTCAATAAATTATCCGCGAAAGTTGAAAAGTTTACAAAAATTTCAAGGTCGTGAACGCATGAACTAAGTACAAGGCACGTACATGCATACACACACATCGCATATATGCGCACGTGCACAATACACATGTACACACGGATATAGTACGTTCACATCACAGTTACATGTAGATCGAACGCGCGTAAACCACCACTGCATAAACATGACGTACGTAAGCACAAAATGACTCAATCTATCTCTCTTGCGCACGCGCTCGCTAGACGGTTTCGGAAAGACAGAAGTACAAACAGACCTAGCTGAATTCCAGCTGTATCGTATAAGTCTTACACTGTAAGATCAGACCCTTTTTTTTATATACTTCTTTTTTTCTTTTTTGCCGACCTCGCGGCCCAACTGTGAGGGCTCCGCGGCCCACCGGTTGAGAAGCACGGCTCTCGGTCACCCGCCTTTCTGGTGGTTTGAGGCATAGATCTGTGTAATATGAAAGGTAAATCTTGAAGGTTTTTTTTTTTTTTTGGAAATATCGCATACACAAGCAGAGTTACCAAGATGGTTTCCATGGCAAGAGAATTTGGTCAATCACAGCCGTGATCTAATCGGGTTGAGATAATGTCATGAGAAATAGATATCTGGAATATGAAAGCTAAATGTCCAACGGTTTTTGAAATATCGCGAGCACAAAGAGTACATGAACGGATGACCGGTCGGTCGAACGGAGCTCATTTTAATGTCCCCTGTCTCTGACCTTGTCCGAGGGGCGGGGAGCAAACATCAACTCTAACTGGAGTCGGTTTCAATTCACGTCCACCTCACAATACTCAAATTAATTTCCACTTAAATCATCAGAAATGACCCCAAGACTGAAATAAAATCGCAGATAAAGCCTGTATGCTACGTACCTGTGGGCCTCGTAGGGAGAAGCTTTGCGGTGGCTGGATCGACGGACGGATGGATTTTCCCTCTTATCGGGGTTCCTCACCCGATTGTGGAGGTGATCTGGGAGCTCGGGCAAACACGATGGGTCCAAGCGCGGTGCATCAGTCCTGGTCCTGGCACAAACAGAGAAAAACATTCAAACATCCATTTCAGTTCGTCCACGGTTATAATTTATTTCTCCAAGGCAATGCCAAGGACGGTGTTTGCCGAGATACAGTTGCACCACTGGTTACACAATCTTGCTAACCCGGTTAAAACTCGTTCTCAAATGTCCTTTCCATATATCCTCTCACCTCCTCAAAATGATAACAGCCCTCCTCGACTTGATGTCTTGTGGGCGAATACAGTGCGTTATTTCATCTGCTGCGTAACCACTGCAAAGGCGGAATACGACTTTAACACGGCATCATCACGACCATCGCACGCGCACCCACATTATTCATAAAGTACAAAGGATAAATGGAGTTCAAATCGGGTTTAAAACTCATGACAAATAAAGAATGAGCAAATTATTACTTTCCAACAATGGATGACAAAGTCCATCCAAGGTGCAGGTGCAAGGCCTTATAAGAGAAAAGTGTGACGAGCCCTCATTCTGGTGTTAACCTCGCAAGCACGGAGGACGAGTGATGTTAACAGCAATATCACTCGTCCTCCGTAACATCACGGTTTCAAGTTGATCTGCGAGTTCTTACTTCCCATCTTCCTCGATAAAAATTACAGATTGGTTTTTCTTGCTTTGTTTGCGTCGTCGTCGGGTTGACATGTAATCAGATTAGTCGAGTATTATACAAACTACCAAAGAAATGCATATAATAATAATCATTTTGTATGATTTCGTGTGATAGCCTGCTGGTTGCATAATTGCTGGGAGCACGGCTGTGCCGCTGATGCAGTGCCCCCTGTTTCCATTAAGCTGCTACTCATTTTGCCGACGTCGGAAGGATGACAGGCTAAGTCAACCCACCTGGTGTTATTTAACAGCACGACAGGGTCTCAAACTCAAAACCCTAAGATCTTAAGGCAGCCACCTTAACTGTTAAGCCAACAACCAGGCTGGCGAATCAAAGGCAACCCCCGTAAAAGATCAATTGATCATAATTTCAGTTCTTTTGATCACGAGCAAGTGGCAACTGTGCTGTACAGCGAGATAAAATTGATAATTGACAAGATCAATGGCTCAGAGCAACCCATTTGGCATTTCTGAGTCGTTGCCACGTGATTATATATTATCACTGGTTCGAATCCCGCAGACACACTTTGCTCATTACCGACTTACCACCCGATGCATGTGCAAGCTCCTCTATCGGATTTGGAGATAATTAAAGCACACTCTGCACCAAAGCTCAATGTATACATCAAGAACCAGTTTACAAAAACTACCAACCTACATATTTAAAGGTGTCCACTGCACCTGCACCTCTTTTTTTCCACCAATTCCAGACTGAACAAGGGTATTTGCAACTACCCCCCCCCCCCCCACCACCACCACCACACTCTTTTCTATGCCCAGTATGTCAGCTATTCTTCCAGTTCAGAACAAATGGTCAAAGTTCAACTTTTAAGCCTCTATTGTTATGTAAGAGAGAGGGAGAGAGCGAGGAAAAAAAAAATGAGGTTCACTGAGATCACACCTAATGACAGTAACACAGCCTTGAGCAATTGGCAGGGACAGCACGGGCTTGGATACTCGGATGGGTCGAAAGGAGAACTTGCAACCAAACGAGAGTGCGGAGTCACTGAAGAAGGAGACAGACACAATGGGCCGTTCAAAGATGTGAATGGGATCCACGTGCGAAACGATGCAGCCGCCTGGCAGGTAGTCGTTAATGACGGCACTGTTCACAAAGCCCTTGGCCAAGATCCTTCGCTCCTCAAGCCGTCGAATCACCAGCTCGTAGATCCACTGCCAAGAAAAGTCATGCCGTGATCGAGAGCTCGTCCAACTACACAACTATTACAACCACCAGTAAAATACTCTGTTTAAAACCCCTCCTTTGCCTATTATGTGTTGAGAAGAACATCACCAAATGCAGTAAAAACATTCATTTATTTATTTAATCTATTTCAATCCCCTCCCCAACTTGAATATCAACTTAAAACAAATGTTTTTTTTTTAAATTAAAGCCAAAATTAGTGATCAAATGGGTATTGGATTGGGATTCTGTTCCGCATTCACCCTGCTGGTTGCGTCATTTACTGAGAAGTGGATGAGACACCCGGCTCAATGTTCTTACTGGGGATGGCAAATTGTGATATTGATCGATGATCTACATGAGCGATGCGCTCTCGATGGTAGCGAGAGAGTTTTGGGTCAGAAGGGACTCAACGCTGATACAGGCTCCCAACGACCGTGAAGATGAGTTCCATCTCAAGCTATCATCTTCACACAAACATTATGTACATGATGATTGTTACAAAAAAAAAAAAAGAAGACACCTTACCACGAAACATTGCACAAGCTCTTAATACTGACATTTCCAACGAAGGAAGGGACTCTCCCGTATCTACATTGAGATCTCTCACTTGTATAACTATCGAACACATTGACTTCGGTGCTGCTCAGCGTCACCCAGAACGCTGCTCTCAGATCAATAGTATTGAGATTATTAGCAAGGATTAAAAAGAAAACAAAACAAGTACTATCCAAGAAAGCCTACTAAATATATGTGAGAAGAGAACTCTCACTCTGGCAGTAAATGTCAAAGCAAGGATAATGTTTGCGAAAGATGTTCGTGCTGTTGAGGCCAAATATCATCAAGTGTGCATGCAGGCATTTACGTATGGTAGAAACATTTAATAGTTTACAGATGATGCAAGAAGAAATGCTCGAAACCTCAACACAGTCAATGATGAGGCATTCGGTTGTCTCTGTGCTTGGTTAATCAAGCCAGAACAACAAAATTGCCAATTCACGCTATATGATCGATGCGCTCAACCGACACCTCATTTGCCTAATGATGTTCCAGCATGCAGCAATAACCACTTAAAACGCCACCTCTTGTGTAACACTTTGGAAAAGAGGCGACAACAACACAGGTCGAAGGCTGAACAAATGGGGTTACGCTGACTGACAGAGCTATCTACTTGACGTGACTCCTACGCAGTCAGCCAGTGATGCAACTGATGATGAGGAAAACATCAGGCCGGCAAAATTGCTTCGGTCCAAAAGAATGCAAAATCTGCAGACAATAGATCAGCCAACAGATGTGTACGCAGCACCTTCAGAACTACCGATTGATACAAGATGCTCTTGGCGGAGCAAACGACACTTAACGTACATCAAGTAGCTGTGCCAAGAAAGGCGTTGCTTGTAGTATCCATTGCAAGTGTGGTTCACAATGTGAAAATAGCTCACACACAGTTGATATTGCTGCGGTTCTGTAAAGCCGCATGCCTCCAAGGCAATGGCACACAACATACAGTGATCCCAAGGCAGTTATTTATTTCAACAGTATGTGTATTAGTTCGTCCTTTACATATATCGAGTGGGTGAATGGGACTCTTTCAGTTCGACTTCTTTAACCTTCTCTTTCAGTAAAACCTCTTTAATCTTCAACCCTTGCACTCCTTCCACCCCGCCTTTCTCTCACAAGAAACACGCAAGCAAGTCAGTAAAGACTATTAGTAACCGAGCAAGTGCACCGTGCGTGCCTCATTTTCCTTTGAAAAACTGCGCGCCAATTCTCGACTGCCATTTCACCTCAGACGTTCATTCTGCTCACCAAACCATACCACGCTCACCACAACCTTTTCATACAACCACTAAAAATCCCCGCAACCCACAGTGACATTTTCCATTACAAACGTGACCATTATTCACAACTTCGTTCCAAGGAACTTCAACCTCTTCCCCACAACGCCACGTTGCTATCCGACCTCACTACAAACGCCACAACAGGTTCCCACTGCTCTACAACTGCCACAACTGCCACATGGTCATGGAACACTCACCACAGCCTCGAGGGACGCAAAGGAGACAAAGGTTGGGTTGTGTGTGTGTGCGTGCGTGCGATGGCGCCTGTCGTAGCATAATTTAAGACTGTATAAGAATATTCGGGATAACTCTGCACCGTGTATTCTTTTGTAAATATTGCATGCCTTTTGCCACACCCCACAAATGCCTTACTTTCCCTGCTGTACATTTGCAATAAATCCCATACTGTGCCACATAACTTTCCTTGCTCCTTGTTTAAATAAATGTGCTTGTTAGAAATGTTCCCAGCTCGTTTTTGTCTTTTCCTCCATTGGTCTAGCATGGCCCACACCTTAGTTTAGCCGGGAAGTTAATCCCCAGAAATCTGTTAAATAGCCGGTACGGAGTTGGCAGCTCCGCTCGGCTGCACCTGATCTGGTAAGTAACCAAAATAACACAAGTACATACCAAGGGCGCGATTCCCCGATAAGGAGGTCACGTGACCTTAGGTAAGCAGTTGTCAGACGGAGGACCCCAAGTCACGTGGTGAAGTTATTGGCGTTTGTAGTCGATTAGTGACCCGCCGCGACACAAAGGTATTCGTGTGCGACGATCTGTGATTCCCGGTGAGTCCGGAGAAGACCCTGAGGCAGCCCCTCTCTCAAGATTCCCCCACAACAATATCATCGGAATGGATGAAGCGTAACATTTTAAGATGTTTAATGAATATGAACAACTTGACAGTATTAAAACCACAGGGCACATGCACAGGCCTATAGTGGACACTAATCATGCCTAGAGACATGATACATTCTTTTGAGGGGTTATGCGAAGTTCATTTAGGGGTGTGACGTATTCTTGCATAAAATTGGATGTAAACTTTTTCAGTGTGACTGTGTTTCATCTGTCAATGTTGTACCGGTTAATGTTATATTAAAGCATTATTGTGGGCCTGGAGTTTGAAAAGTAGCCAAGACCTGGTGGTCTTGGGGTGTGAGGGTGTGGAGGGACATGGAAATTCTCTGTGTAAATGTGTATCGTGTAGTGACGCCTCCAGGTGAGGGAGGGTATTACAAGTCTCCACCATTTCCAGTACACTATTCCTGTTCCCACATTTTCCAGTGCAGTGTTTTGAATTACTAGTACGTGGCCGTACGTGCGTGGCCGTACGTGCAAATAAATAAATAAAAACTCAAACCGCGCACCAGAAAAAAACAACCACACAGGCCATTGCTTCGCTCTCGCGTGGCCGTACGTGCGTGGTCGTACGTGCAAACCAAAAAACATAAAACACTTTCAAACCGCGTGCCAGAAACAACAACCACACAAGCTGTTCCTTTGCTCTCGCATGGCCGTACGTGCAAAAAACAAAAAAAAAAACTTTCAAACAACTACACAGGCCGTTCCTTCGCTCTCGTAAACGACGACTGGATTGGGGCATTGTGTTTATCTATAAATGTGCATAAGAAACCGAGAAATTATTAGAATACAGTAAGTTATCACTATCCGGAAGTCCGTACGTTGTAATCCGTAATGGGGAACGCCTACGCAGCAACGTGTCCTGTTATTTGTTTGGTAAATAAATGGCCATAACTTGGGAAGCACTTGTCCGATTAATATCAAATCTTGAAAAGGCACATCCTCAGGTCCCCAGCAATATACCTGGCAAGTTTCAATTAGATCGGACCAGTGGTTGTCGAGAAACAGCGGTGTCATATACACACACACACACACACACACACACACACACACACACACACACACACACACACACACACACACACACACACACACACACACACACACACACACAAGCACACACACAAGCAGTAGGTATGTTTTTGCTTCATGCACGTAACTCAGGTTTTTTTTAGGGGTTTTTGTTTTTTTTCCTCCAGAGCTGTCAGTTGCATACACCGCCCAAATAAAGGTATGCGTCAGAAGAACGTGTTGCATGCTTGGATCAAGATCACCCGTGGGAGTGGGGGGTACTCTGCTAGCATATTATAATTCAGGGTGTGCATGTCTAGAAGGTGAAACATTAATGACATAGACATTTGACTGAAACTTACACCATTAGGAGAAATTCACAAATATCTCAAGATTTGTATGCCATGTACTTGTTTTGTTGCAAAATTCAGTCCAACTTGTTTTTAAGTACAACTTTCTAAATC